>NW_027394309.1:0-114136 GCF_049309525.1 Garra rufa | reverse complement strand
CTTGTTCCCTGAGGGAACGACACGCTGCGTCATTGACCATGATTTCCGCATTCCTGCCGCTTCATTCCTGGAAGCTGAAGCCGGCTTGAAACGCACTTGCTTTATTCTTCCCGGATTTATGATGTCATCACGCCGGTGACGTCACTCCCGTCATTTGATTGGTTGGTAGACTACGTTCAGAGAGAGGCCGGCCAGTGGCGTTCTCCATAGCATTTTAATGACGCAGAGTCTCGTTCCCTCAGGGACGTTATTCAAATACTTTACATTAGGTTCATCCAACATAGACATTGTGCACAAAAGTTGCACCACATGACATATGGTTACACTTCATGTTGTTTACATTATCTTTATGTTTTAAAGACTTTTTAATTGATTGTCAAGACATACTAAACTGTGCTTTTATTTGTTTTCAAAGTAATGAGAATCAATCTGAAGTCGGTCTAGATTGCAAGGATATTGAAGAACTAAAAAAAAGGTAAAATAAAAGTATACAATTATGACAAGGAAACAATAATTATACAGTATTATAAAAGAAAATAGGTGTACTATGATTTGTACGTGTATAATTGCATTACTGTTTACAGTTGTTTTCTTTTAATGTGTTATATGTAGACACAAAGAGGAGCTGAAGCAAATAAGGTAATACAAGTTATTTATATATAAAGTTAATATATAAAGTTATTTATAACATTACTAAACATGTTATAATCATATATGTTATGTATTTGTATGCATATTTGTGCATCTAAAGTAATGAATTAATTATTTACTCATAGTTCAGTGTATTGTAGACCTTCATACTACTTATAAAAGTGCATATTAATCATTGTCACAATTTTTGAAAACTAGTTTTGTGTTTAAATAAAATTTAATACAGTTTCCAGTTAAAAATTCACAAAATAATATATTTTTATTTAATGTCTGAAATTATTTGTTATTTTTCAAATTTCTAGAGATGAACTTGAAGAGTGCAAGAAAAAAATTGAGCAATTCCAAGCAAGGTATATTTTTCTACAATTTATCAATATTTTCAAGAGACCTGTGAAAATGGCAGTGTAGTCTTTTTGAGCATTTTTGTGACGTATCTGCGCCACCAGAGGGCGCTTGGCCAGTCAATGAATGCTCACACCACACAGACCTTTGCACCACACCTTGGACTGCATTTACTCCTCTATATAAACTTCCGGGTTACACTTATAGATTGCGAAGTCTTGATCTGACTCAGGAAGTGCTGCTCCGACTTGATTTGTCTTTAGAAAACTGCTGCAACTTGACTCGACTTGGAAGGAGCAGCTGCTACTTGACTGGACTCAGGAACCGCAGCTGTGACAAGGTCTATCTCAGGAACTGCAGCTGTGATGAGAACTGACCTTTCAGGGGACAGCTACTCCAAGTCACAGCCATCCCTTCAAGGTCAAGCAAGGGCACAGCTTCTTCTCCAGAGCCAAGTCACATCTCACCCGAGGGTCCAGAGCCAAGTCACGCCTCGCCTGAGCGTCCAGAGCCAAGTCACGCCTCGTCCGAGCGTCCAGAGCCAAGTGACGTCACGCCCGAACATTTAGAGCCAAGTCATGTCTCACCCGAGGGTCCAGAGCAAATTCATAATTCACTCGAGGGTCCAGAACCAAGTCACGTCAGCAGAGAGGGGAGTATACCATGCCCCATACATGAGGCCTGAGGAGTGAGAATCAACCTTGGGTGTAGTAAAGGACAGACTCCTAACCCTGAGAGACAGGGAGGAAAAACTGACCCGCCAGAGGGTACAGCTTGCCAACCCTATCCATTAATTTTTTAATGCTTAATGGCTGCACAGAAAGCAATCTCCCCTGCCCTCTGGCTGAATAGGGGGTGATTCTGAGTGGACTAATGCTTCTGTCTCAACAGAAGCATGGGGCTCTGTCCTGGCTGGATTACCGCAGAAGGTTGCGGAAGCCTGAGAGAGGTTAATCCTCAGAGTCAACACTCAAGAGAAGCCCACTCCACAGAGGAGTTATTAGTCCACTTAGAGAGGGATAGAAGCTCAGGGCGGAATTCTCGGTACGGAGGCCTGTAAGGTGAGAGAGTCCAGCAAGGCTGCCATGGGCATTCCTGTGAAGAAAAGACTTCTGCAAGCTTACCTGGAAAAAGGATGGAAGTCCTAAATTACCAAGCTGTAATGGGGGGACCTGGTGGCCAGTACCTTGCTGAGGACCTACCCTGAAAAATATAAAGGCAGGTCTCCAATAACAGCTAATATCTAGACAAAGTAAATAGATCATACTCACTTAGATGATGACTCACTTAGGACTTGTGTGTCCAGCCAGGGGTGTCCAGGAACCTCTTGCAAAGAGATATTTTTCAAGAGCTTACCTGGAAAAAGGTAGTGCTGTAGTGGGGACCTGAAGGCCAAAAGTGGCCCCGACGTCCAGGTAGATTGAAAACAGTCAAGAAGAGATCAAAATAGACGAGTAGACACAAACAAATAGACACAGTCATAGTCGAAAGACTAGAGCAGGGTGCTTAAAGAGGACCTACCTAGGAGGAAGAAAAACACCACAAACTGGTCCCAGAAATACAGCAAAAAGGACTGGACACAAGGTAACAGGATCATACTCACCCATTCCGTTGCGCGAACAAATCAAGTAGGCCAGGAAAACATTCCTGTGAACCTGCCCAGACCACCACAGTGGGCCATCTACCTATAATCCTAGCAGGAGAGATAGCTCTATCTATGCAGGGGCTAGGAAGACTGCTGCTTAAAACCGTAAACGGGGAGCAATCACCAAACCAGCAGAAAGGTATCCACAGATAGGCAGTGTGCCTGGGAAGGCTAACAGATCAGTGAAAACCCCCTGTATAACCTCCTAGAAGCAGCCCAAACCAACAGAGTGGGCTGTCTACTTAGAGCCCTAGCAGGGGAGACAGCACCATCTAGGCGAAGGTTTGAGAAGACTGCTTAAAAACCATACGAAGGAGAGCAGTCAGTAAGCTAGCACATAGACATTCTGAGATAACTGTGTGTAGAAAGGGCTACCAGAGGTGGAACTGGCTGAAAGCACCCAGACCACAAATAGGAGGTTAATAAGTCCATCCTGCCATAACCATGGCTGAACTATAGGAAGTCCCCCTTTTTGGAGTTAAATAACTCCACAACCGCGACGCAAAAAATATTTACAGCTCCCGCATGAGCTAAACACGCTGCGCCCATGTACTAGATTCCTCTGGTAATCAAGCAAAAACAGAGCCGCTGCCACCGCAAATGTGTTGTTAATGCTGCGAGAGGCAAACACACTTATGCAAAATCAGGAACACAGAGAAAACTCACCTCCCTCCTTAGTTCCCTTGAGAGCTGGATGCTATTCACCACACACACATAATCCGCAAGCCTGTGAAAGCGGGTATGAGAGCCTCTCAAAAGACACCAGCAATGAATGTAGCGATTGCATTCCATTGGTCATACGGTTCCTTCGTGGTGTACTCAGGTTAAGGCCTCGAGTGAGACCAAGGGTCCTCACGTGGGATCTCGTTGTGGTGCTTGAAGCCCTCTGTAGACTTCCATTTAAGCCTATAGAGGAGATTTCAGATCGCTGTCTTACAATTAAGACTGCGCTGCTGCTCGCGCTTACCTCGCTAAAGAGAGTAGGAGACCTTCAGGCCCTTGGGGCTGTAGTCATTTGGCGATAAGGCTAGGTAAATCTGGGTATCATCTGCATAGCTGTGATATGCTATTTGGTTTCTTCTCATTATTTGACTTAGTGGGAGCATATACAGGCCCTAGAATTGAGCCTTGATGGACTCCGCGTGTCATGGACGTCCACTTAGACTTATGTTCTCCTATACTTAGGTGATAACCTCTCCCTTCTAAGTATGACCTGAACCATTTGAGAACCATTCCAGAAAGCCCGACCCAGTTTTCCAGTCTATCTAAAAGAATGTTATGATCGACAGTGTCGAACGCAGCACTGAGATCTAGTAATACCAGCACTGATATTTTGCCAGAATCTGAATTTAGGCGAATATCATTTATTATCTTTATGAGCGCTGTCTCTGTGCTATGATGTTGTCTGAAGCCAGATTGGAAATGGTCCAGGTATCCATTTGAGTTTATGTAGTGATTCAACTGATTGAAAACAACCTTTTCAATAATCTTGCCTATGAAAGATTACCACTCTTGTCCTAGCAATTTCCCAAGGCAGAGATTCTTCATCCCTCATGTCCTGGCAGTTTCCCCAGGCCGAGGTGTATTCATCTCCCTCATGTTCTGGCGGTTCCCCGGACAGAGATGTATTATCACTCGCGTCTTGGCAATTTCCCCAGTTGGAGACTGTTTCTGTGTTCTGGCATGATTCACCAGACACAACTCTTTCCACCCTTGTCCTAGAAGACACTAGGCAGGGACTTGGAATTATGGGGGCTTGGGCATCTTGTTCTCCATAGCGTGGATTCCTGCAGAGTTCCCGGAAGGGAACGTTTCGGGTTACATATGTAACCCTTGTTCCCTGAGGGAACGACACGCTGCGTCATTGACCATGATTTCCGCATTCCTGCCGCTTCATTCCTGGAAGCTGAAGCCGGCTTGAAACGCACTTGCTTTATTCTTCCCGGATTTATGATGTCATCACGCCGGTGACGTCACTCCCGTCATTTGATTGGTTGGTAGACTACGTTCAGAGAGAGGCCGGCCAGTGGCGTTCTCCATAGCATTTTAATGACGCAGAGTCTCGTTCCCTCAGGGACGTTATTCAAATACTTTACATTAGGTTCATCCAACATAGACATTGTGCACAAAAGTTGCACCACATGACATATGGTTACACTTCATGTTGTTTACATTATCTTTATGTTTTAAAGACTTTTTAATTGATTGTCAAGACATACTAAACTGTGCTTTTATTTGTTTTCAAAGTAATGAGAATCAATCTGAAGTCGGTCTAGATTGCAAGGATATTGAAGAACTAAAAAAAAGGTAAAATAAAAGTATACAATTATGACAAGGAAACAATAATTATACAGTATTATAAAAGAAAATAGGTGTACTATGATTTGTACGTGTATAATTGCATTACTGTTTACAGTTGTTTTCTTTTAATGTGTTATATGTAGACACAAAGAGGAGCTGAAGCAAATAAGGTAATACAAGTTATTTATATATAAAGTTAATATATAAAGTTATTTATAACATTACTAAACATGTTATAATCATATATGTTATGTATTTGTATGCATATTTGTGCATCTAAAGTAATGAATTAATTATTTACTCATAGTTCAGTGTATTGTAGACCTTCATACTACTTATAAAAGTGCATATTAATCATTGTCACAATTTTTGAAAACTAGTTTTGTGTTTAAATAAAATTTAATACAGTTTCCAGTTAAAAATTCACAAAATAATATATTTTTATTTAATGTCTGAAATTATTTGTTATTTTTCAAATTTCTAGAGATGAACTTGAAGAGTGCAAGAAAAAAATTGAGCAATTCCAAGCAAGGTATATTTTTCTACAATTTATCAATATTTTCAAGAGACCTGTGAAAATGGCAGTGTAGTCTTTTTGAGCATTTTTGTGACGTATCTGCGCCACCAGAGGGCGCTTGGCCAGTCAATGAATGCTCACACCACACAGACCTTTGCACCACACCTTGGACTGCATTTACTCCTCTATATAAACTTCCGGGTTACACTTATAGATTGCGAAGTCTTGATCTGACTCAGGAAGTGCTGCTCCGACTTGATTTGTCTTTAGAAAACTGCTGCAACTTGACTCGACTTGGAAGGAGCAGCTGCTACTTGACTGGACTCAGGAACCGCAGCTGTGACAAGGTCTATCTCAGGAACTGCAGCTGTGATGAGAACTGACCTTTCAGGGGACAGCTACTCCAAGTCACAGCCATCCCTTCAAGGTCAAGCAAGGGCACAGCTTCTTCTCCAGAGCCAAGTCACATCTCACCCGAGGGTCCAGAGCCAAGTCACGCCTCGCCTGAGCGTCCAGAGCCAAGTCACGCCTCGTCCGAGCGTCCAGAGCCAAGTGACGTCACGCCCGAACATTTAGAGCCAAGTCATGTCTCACCCGAGGGTCCAGAGCAAATTCATAATTCACTCGAGGGTCCAGAACCAAGTCACGTCAGCAGAGAGGGGAGTATACCATGCCCCATACATGAGGCCTGAGGAGTGAGAATCAACCTTGGGTGTAGTAAAGGACAGACTCCTAACCCTGAGAGACAGGGAGGAAAAACTGACCCGCCAGAGGGTACAGCTTGCCAACCCTATCCATTAATTTTTTAATGCTTAATGGCTGCACAGAAAGCAATCTCCCCTGCCCTCTGGCTGAATAGGGGGTGATTCTGAGTGGACTAATGCTTCTGTCTCAACAGAAGCATGGGGCTCTGTCCTGGCTGGATTACCGCAGAAGGTTGCGGAAGCCTGAGAGAGGTTAATCCTCAGAGTCAACACTCAAGAGAAGCCCACTCCACAGAGGAGTTATTAGTCCACTTAGAGAGGGATAGAAGCTCAGGGCGGAATTCTCGGTACGGAGGCCTGTAAGGTGAGAGAGTCCAGCAAGGCTGCCATGGGCATTCCTGTGAAGAAAAGACTTCTGCAAGCTTACCTGGAAAAAGGATGGAAGTCCTAAATTACCAAGCTGTAATGGGGGGACCTGGTGGCCAGTACCTTGCTGAGGACCTACCCTGAAAAATATAAAGGCAGGTCTCCAATAACAGCTAATATCTAGACAAAGTAAATAGATCATACTCACTTAGATGATGACTCACTTAGGACTTGTGTGTCCAGCCAGGGGTGTCCAGGAACCTCTTGCAAAGAGATATTTTTCAAGAGCTTACCTGGAAAAAGGTAGTGCTGTAGTGGGGACCTGAAGGCCAAAAGTGGCCCCGACGTCCAGGTAGATTGAAAACAGTCAAGAAGAGATCAAAATAGACGAGTAGACACAAACAAATAGACACAGTCATAGTCGAAAGACTAGAGCAGGGTGCTTAAAGAGGACCTACCTAGGAGGAAGAAAAACACCACAAACTGGTCCCAGAAATACAGCAAAAAGGACTGGACACAAGGTAACAGGATCATACTCACCCATTCCGTTGCGCGAACAAATCAAGTAGGCCAGGAAAACATTCCTGTGAACCTGCCCAGACCACCACAGTGGGCCATCTACCTATAATCCTAGCAGGAGAGATAGCTCTATCTATGCAGGGGCTAGGAAGACTGCTGCTTAAAACCGTAAACGGGGAGCAATCACCAAACCAGCAGAAAGGTATCCACAGATAGGCAGTGTGCCTGGGAAGGCTAACAGATCAGTGAAAACCCCCTGTATAACCTCCTAGAAGCAGCCCAAACCAACAGAGTGGGCTGTCTACTTAGAGCCCTAGCAGGGGAGACAGCACCATCTAGGCGAAGGTTTGAGAAGACTGCTTAAAAACCATACGAAGGAGAGCAGTCAGTAAGCTAGCACATAGACATTCTGAGATAACTGTGTGTAGAAAGGGCTACCAGAGGTGGAACTGGCTGAAAGCACCCAGACCACAAATAGGAGGTTAATAAGTCCATCCTGCCATAACCATGGCTGAACTATAGGAAGTCCCCCTTTTTGGAGTTAAATAACTCCACAACCGCGACGCAAAAAATATTTACAGCTCCCGCATGAGCTAAACACGCTGCGCCCATGTACTAGATTCCTCTGGTAATCAAGCAAAAACAGAGCCGCTGCCACCGCAAATGTGTTGTTAATGCTGCGAGAGGCAAACACACTTATGCAAAATCAGGAACACAGAGAAAACTCACCTCCCTCCTTAGTTCCCTTGAGAGCTGGATGCTATTCACCACACACACATAATCCGCAAGCCTGTGAAAGCGGGTATGAGAGCCTCTCAAAAGACACCAGCAATGAATGTAGCGATTGCATTCCATTGGTCATACGGTTCCTTCGTGGTGTACTCAGGTTAAGGCCTCGAGTGAGACCAAGGGTCCTCACGTGGGATCTCGTTGTGGTGCTTGAAGCCCTCTGTAGACTTCCATTTAAGCCTATAGAGGAGATTTCAGATCGCTGTCTTACAATTAAGACTGCGCTGCTGCTCGCGCTTACCTCGCTAAAGAGAGTAGGAGACCTTCAGGCCCTTGGGGCTGTAGTCATTTGGCGATAAGGCTAGGTAAATCTGGGTATCATCTGCATAGCTGTGATATGCTATTTGGTTTCTTCTCATTATTTGACTTAGTGGGAGCATATACAGGCCCTAGAATTGAGCCTTGATGGACTCCGCGTGTCATGGACGTCCACTTAGACTTATGTTCTCCTATACTTAGGTGATAACCTCTCCCTTCTAAGTATGACCTGAACCATTTGAGAACCATTCCAGAAAGCCCGACCCAGTTTTCCAGTCTATCTAAAAGAATGTTATGATCGACAGTGTCGAACGCAGCACTGAGATCTAGTAATACCAGCACTGATATTTTGCCAGAATCTGAATTTAGGCGAATATCATTTATTATCTTTATGAGCGCTGTCTCTGTGCTATGATGTTGTCTGAAGCCAGATTGGAAATGGTCCAGGTATCCATTTGAGTTTATGTAGTGATTCAACTGATTGAAAACAACCTTTTCAATAATCTTGCCTATGAAAGATTACCACTCTTGTCCTAGCAATTTCCCAAGGCAGAGATTCTTCATCCCTCATGTCCTGGCAGTTTCCCCAGGCCGAGGTGTATTCATCTCCCTCATGTTCTGGCGGTTCCCCGGACAGAGATGTATTATCACTCGCGTCTTGGCAATTTCCCCAGTTGGAGACTGTTTCTGTGTTCTGGCATGATTCACCAGACACAACTCTTTCCACCCTTGTCCTAGAAGACACTAGGCAGGGACTTGGAATTATGGGGGCTTGGGCATCTTGTTCTCCATAGCGTGGATTCCTGCAGAGTTCCCGGAAGGGAACGTTTCGGGTTACATATGTAACCCTTGTTCCCTGAGGGAACGACACGCTGCGTCATTGACCATGATTTCCGCATTCCTGCCGCTTCATTCCTGGAAGCTGAAGCCGGCTTGAAACGCACTTGCTTTATTCTTCCCGGATTTATGACGTCATCACGCCGGTGACGTCACTCCCGTCATTTGATTGGTTGGTAGACTACGTTCAGAGAGAGGCCGGCCAGTGGCGTTCTCCATAGCATTTTAATGACGCAGAGTCTCGTTCCCTCAGGGACGTTATTCAAATACTTTACATTAGGTTCATCCAACATAGACATTGTGCACAAAAGTTGCACCACATGACATATGGTTACACTTCATGTTGTTTACATTATCTTTATGTTTTAAAGACTTTTTAATTGATTGTCAAGACATACTAAACTGTGCTTTTATTTGTTTTCAAAGTAATGAGAATCAATCTGAAGTCGGTCTAGATTGCAAGGATATTGAAGAACTAAAAAAAAGGTAAAATAAAAGTATACAATTATGACAAGGAAACAATAATTATACAGTATTATAAAAGAAAATAGGTGTACTATGATTTGTACGTGTATAATTGCATTACTGTTTACAGTTGTTTTCTTTTAATGTGTTATATGTAGACACAAAGAGGAGCTGAAGCAAATAAGGTAATACAAGTTATTTATATATAAAGTTAATATATAAAGTTATTTATAACATTACTAAACATGTTATAATCATATATGTTATGTATTTGTATGCATATTTGTGCATCTAAAGTAATGAATTAATTATTTACTCATAGTTCAGTGTATTGTAGACCTTCATACTACTTATAAAAGTGCATATTAATCATTGTCACAATTTTTGAAAACTAGTTTTGTGTTTAAATAAAATTTAATACAGTTTCCAGTTAAAAATTCACAAAATAATATATTTTTATTTAATGTCTGAAATTATTTGTTATTTTTCAAATTTCTAGAGATGAACTTGAAGAGTGCAAGAAAAAAATTGAGCAATTCCAAGCAAGGTATATTTTTCTACAATTTATCAATATTTTCAAGAGACCTGTGAAAATGGCAGTGTAGTCTTTTTGAGCATTTTTGTGACGTATCTGCGCCACCAGAGGGCGCTTGGCCAGTCAATGAATGCTCACACCACACAGACCTTTGCACCACACCTTGGACTGCATTTACTCCTCTATATAAACTTCCGGGTTACACTTATAGATTGCGAAGTCTTGATCTGACTCAGGAAGTGCTGCTCCGACTTGATTTGTCTTTAGAAAACTGCTGCAACTTGACTCGACTTGGAAGGAGCAGCTGCTACTTGACTGGACTCAGGAACCGCAGCTGTGACAAGGTCTATCTCAGGAACTGCAGCTGTGATGAGAACTGACCTTTCAGGGGACAGCTACTCCAAGTCACAGCCATCCCTTCAAGGTCAAGCAAGGGCACAGCTTCTTCTCCAGAGCCAAGTCACATCTCACCCGAGGGTCCAGAGCCAAGTCACGCCTCGCCTGAGCGTCCAGAGCCAAGTCACGCCTCGTCCGAGCGTCCAGAGCCAAGTGACGTCACGCCCGAACATTTAGAGCCAAGTCATGTCTCACCCGAGGGTCCAGAGCAAATTCATAATTCACTCGAGGGTCCAGAACCAAGTCACGTCAGCAGAGAGGGGAGTATACCATGCCCCATACATGAGGCCTGAGGAGTGAGAATCAACCTTGGGTGTAGTAAAGGACAGACTCCTAACCCTGAGAGACAGGGAGGAAAAACTGACCCGCCAGAGGGTACAGCTTGCCAACCCTATCCATTAATTTTTTAATGCTTAATGGCTGCACAGAAAGCAATCTCCCCTGCCCTCTGGCTGAATAGGGGGTGATTCTGAGTGGACTAATGCTTCTGTCTCAACAGAAGCATGGGGCTCTGTCCTGGCTGGATTACCGCAGAAGGTTGCGGAAGCCTGAGAGAGGTTAATCCTCAGAGTCAACACTCAAGAGAAGCCCACTCCACAGAGGAGTTATTAGTCCACTTAGAGAGGGATAGAAGCTCAGGGCGGAATTCTCGGTACGGAGGCCTGTAAGGTGAGAGAGTCCAGCAAGGCTGCCATGGGCATTCCTGTGAAGAAAAGACTTCTGCAAGCTTACCTGGAAAAAGGATGGAAGTCCTAAATTACCAAGCTGTAATGGGGGGACCTGGTGGCCAGTACCTTGCTGAGGACCTACCCTGAAAAATATAAAGGCAGGTCTCCAATAACAGCTAATATCTAGACAAAGTAAATAGATCATACTCACTTAGATGATGACTCACTTAGGACTTGTGTGTCCAGCCAGGGGTGTCCAGGAACCTCTTGCAAAGAGATATTTTTCAAGAGCTTACCTGGAAAAAGGTAGTGCTGTAGTGGGGACCTGAAGGCCAAAAGTGGCCCCGACGTCCAGGTAGATTGAAAACAGTCAAGAAGAGATCAAAATAGACGAGTAGACACAAACAAATAGACACAGTCATAGTCGAAAGACTAGAGCAGGGTGCTTAAAGAGGACCTACCTAGGAGGAAGAAAAACACCACAAACTGGTCCCAGAAATACAGCAAAAAGGACTGGACACAAGGTAACAGGATCATACTCACCCATTCCGTTGCGCGAACAAATCAAGTAGGCCAGGAAAACATTCCTGTGAACCTGCCCAGACCACCACAGTGGGCCATCTACCTATAATCCTAGCAGGAGAGATAGCTCTATCTATGCAGGGGCTAGGAAGACTGCTGCTTAAAACCGTAAACGGGGAGCAATCACCAAACCAGCAGAAAGGTATCCACAGATAGGCAGTGTGCCTGGGAAGGCTAACAGATCAGTGAAAACCCCCTGTATAACCTCCTAGAAGCAGCCCAAACCAACAGAGTGGGCTGTCTACTTAGAGCCCTAGCAGGGGAGACAGCACCATCTAGGCGAAGGTTTGAGAAGACTGCTTAAAAACCATACGAAGGAGAGCAGTCAGTAAGCTAGCACATAGACATTCTGAGATAACTGTGTGTAGAAAGGGCTACCAGAGGTGGAACTGGCTGAAAGCACCCAGACCACAAATAGGAGGTTAATAAGTCCATCCTGCCATAACCATGGCTGAACTATAGGAAGTCCCCCTTTTTGGAGTTAAATAACTCCACAACCGCGACGCAAAAAATATTTACAGCTCCCGCATGAGCTAAACACGCTGCGCCCATGTACTAGATTCCTCTGGTAATCAAGCAAAAACAGAGCCGCTGCCACCGCAAATGTGTTGTTAATGCTGCGAGAGGCAAACACACTTATGCAAAATCAGGAACACAGAGAAAACTCACCTCCCTCCTTAGTTCCCTTGAGAGCTGGATGCTATTCACCACACACACATAATCCGCAAGCCTGTGAAAGCGGGTATGAGAGCCTCTCAAAAGACACCAGCAATGAATGTAGCGATTGCATTCCATTGGTCATACGGTTCCTTCGTGGTGTACTCAGGTTAAGGCCTCGAGTGAGACCAAGGGTCCTCACGTGGGATCTCGTTGTGGTGCTTGAAGCCCTCTGTAGACTTCCATTTAAGCCTATAGAGGAGATTTCAGATCGCTGTCTTACAATTAAGACTGCGCTGCTGCTCGCGCTTACCTCGCTAAAGAGAGTAGGAGACCTTCAGGCCCTTGGGGCTGTAGTCATTTGGCGATAAGGCTAGGTAAATCTGGGTATCATCTGCATAGCTGTGATATGCTATTTGGTTTCTTCTCATTATTTGACTTAGTGGGAGCATATACAGGCCCTAGAATTGAGCCTTGATGGACTCCGCGTGTCATGGACGTCCACTTAGACTTATGTTCTCCTATACTTAGGTGATAACCTCTCCCTTCTAAGTATGACCTGAACCATTTGAGAACCATTCCAGAAAGCCCGACCCAGTTTTCCAGTCTATCTAAAAGAATGTTATGATCGACAGTGTCGAACGCAGCACTGAGATCTAGTAATACCAGCACTGATATTTTGCCAGAATCTGAATTTAGGCGAATATCATTTATTATCTTTATGAGCGCTGTCTCTGTGCTATGATGTTGTCTGAAGCCAGATTGGAAATGGTCCAGGTATCCATTTGAGTTTATGTAGTGATTCAACTGATTGAAAACAACCTTTTCAATAATCTTGCCTATGAAAGATTACCACTCTTGTCCTAGCAATTTCCCAAGGCAGAGATTCTTCATCCCTCATGTCCTGGCAGTTTCCCCAGGCCGAGGTGTATTCATCTCCCTCATGTTCTGGCGGTTCCCCGGACAGAGATGTATTATCACTCGCGTCTTGGCAATTTCCCCAGTTGGAGACTGTTTCTGTGTTCTGGCATGATTCACCAGACACAACTCTTTCCACCCTTGTCCTAGAAGACACTAGGCAGGGACTTGGAATTATGGGGGCTTGGGCATCTTGTTCTCCATAGCGTGGATTCCTGCAGAGTTCCCGGAAGGGAACGTTTCGGGTTACATATGTAACCCTTGTTCCCTGAGGGAACGACACGCTGCGTCATTGACCATGATTTCCGCATTCCTGCCGCTTCATTCCTGGAAGCTGAAGCCGGCTTGAAACGCACTTGCTTTATTCTTCCCGGATTTATGACGTCATCACGCCGGTGACGTCACTCCCGTCATTTGATTGGTTGGTAGACTACGTTCAGAGAGAGGCCGGCCAGTGGCGTTCTCCATAGCATTTTAATGACGCAGAGTCTCGTTCCCTCAGGGACGTTATTCAAATACTTTACATTAGGTTCATCCAACATAGACATTGTGCACAAAAGTTGCACCACATGACATATGGTTACACTTCATGTTGTTTACATTATCTTTATGTTTTAAAGACTTTTTAATTGATTGTCAAGACATACTAAACTGTGCTTTTATTTGTTTTCAAAGTAATGAGAATCAATCTGAAGTCGGTCTAGATTGCAAGGATATTGAAGAACTAAAAAAAAGGTAAAATAAAAGTATACAATTATGACAAGGAAACAATAATTATACAGTATTATAAAAGAAAATAGGTGTACTATGATTTGTACGTGTATAATTGCATTACTGTTTACAGTTGTTTTCTTTTAATGTGTTATATGTAGACACAAAGAGGAGCTGAAGCAAATAAGGTAATACAAGTTATTTATATATAAAGTTAATATATAAAGTTATTTATAACATTACTAAACATGTTATAATCATATATGTTATGTATTTGTATGCATATTTGTGCATCTAAAGTAATGAATTAATTATTTACTCATAGTTCAGTGTATTGTAGACCTTCATACTACTTATAAAAGTGCATATTAATCATTGTCACAATTTTTGAAAACTAGTTTTGTGTTTAAATAAAATTTAATACAGTTTCCAGTTAAAAATTCACAAAATAATATATTTTTATTTAATGTCTGAAATTATTTGTTATTTTTCAAATTTCTAGAGATGAACTTGAAGAGTGCAAGAAAAAAATTGAGCAATTCCAAGCAAGGTATATTTTTCTACAATTTATCAATATTTTCAAGAGACCTGTGAAAATGGCAGTGTAGTCTTTTTGAGCATTTTTGTGACGTATCTGCGCCACCAGAGGGCGCTTGGCCAGTCAATGAATGCTCACACCACACAGACCTTTGCACCACACCTTGGACTGCATTTACTCCTCTATATAAACTTCCGGGTTACACTTATAGATTGCGAAGTCTTGATCTGACTCAGGAAGTGCTGCTCCGACTTGATTTGTCTTTAGAAAACTGCTGCAACTTGACTCGACTTGGAAGGAGCAGCTGCTACTTGACTGGACTCAGGAACCGCAGCTGTGACAAGGTCTATCTCAGGAACTGCAGCTGTGATGAGAACTGACCTTTCAGGGGACAGCTACTCCAAGTCACAGCCATCCCTTCAAGGTCAAGCAAGGGCACAGCTTCTTCTCCAGAGCCAAGTCACATCTCACCCGAGGGTCCAGAGCCAAGTCACGCCTCGCCTGAGCGTCCAGAGCCAAGTCACGCCTCGTCCGAGCGTCCAGAGCCAAGTGACGTCACGCCCGAACATTTAGAGCCAAGTCATGTCTCACCCGAGGGTCCAGAGCAAATTCATAATTCACTCGAGGGTCCAGAACCAAGTCACGTCAGCAGAGAGGGGAGTATACCATGCCCCATACATGAGGCCTGAGGAGTGAGAATCAACCTTGGGTGTAGTAAAGGACAGACTCCTAACCCTGAGAGACAGGGAGGAAAAACTGACCCGCCAGAGGGTACAGCTTGCCAACCCTATCCATTAATTTTTTAATGCTTAATGGCTGCACAGAAAGCAATCTCCCCTGCCCTCTGGCTGAATAGGGGGTGATTCTGAGTGGACTAATGCTTCTGTCTCAACAGAAGCATGGGGCTCTGTCCTGGCTGGATTACCGCAGAAGGTTGCGGAAGCCTGAGAGAGGTTAATCCTCAGAGTCAACACTCAAGAGAAGCCCACTCCACAGAGGAGTTATTAGTCCACTTAGAGAGGGATAGAAGCTCAGGGCGGAATTCTCGGTACGGAGGCCTGTAAGGTGAGAGAGTCCAGCAAGGCTGCCATGGGCATTCCTGTGAAGAAAAGACTTCTGCAAGCTTACCTGGAAAAAGGATGGAAGTCCTAAATTACCAAGCTGTAATGGGGGGACCTGGTGGCCAGTACCTTGCTGAGGACCTACCCTGAAAAATATAAAGGCAGGTCTCCAATAACAGCTAATATCTAGACAAAGTAAATAGATCATACTCACTTAGATGATGACTCACTTAGGACTTGTGTGTCCAGCCAGGGGTGTCCAGGAACCTCTTGCAAAGAGATATTTTTCAAGAGCTTACCTGGAAAAAGGTAGTGCTGTAGTGGGGACCTGAAGGCCAAAAGTGGCCCCGACGTCCAGGTAGATTGAAAACAGTCAAGAAGAGATCAAAATAGACGAGTAGACACAAACAAATAGACACAGTCATAGTCGAAAGACTAGAGCAGGGTGCTTAAAGAGGACCTACCTAGGAGGAAGAAAAACACCACAAACTGGTCCCAGAAATACAGCAAAAAGGACTGGACACAAGGTAACAGGATCATACTCACCCATTCCGTTGCGCGAACAAATCAAGTAGGCCAGGAAAACATTCCTGTGAACCTGCCCAGACCACCACAGTGGGCCATCTACCTATAATCCTAGCAGGAGAGATAGCTCTATCTATGCAGGGGCTAGGAAGACTGCTGCTTAAAACCGTAAACGGGGAGCAATCACCAAACCAGCAGAAAGGTATCCACAGATAGGCAGTGTGCCTGGGAAGGCTAACAGATCAGTGAAAACCCCCTGTATAACCTCCTAGAAGCAGCCCAAACCAACAGAGTGGGCTGTCTACTTAGAGCCCTAGCAGGGGAGACAGCACCATCTAGGCGAAGGTTTGAGAAGACTGCTTAAAAACCATACGAAGGAGAGCAGTCAGTAAGCTAGCACATAGACATTCTGAGATAACTGTGTGTAGAAAGGGCTACCAGAGGTGGAACTGGCTGAAAGCACCCAGACCACAAATAGGAGGTTAATAAGTCCATCCTGCCATAACCATGGCTGAACTATAGGAAGTCCCCCTTTTTGGAGTTAAATAACTCCACAACCGCGACGCAAAAAATATTTACAGCTCCCGCATGAGCTAAACACGCTGCGCCCATGTACTAGATTCCTCTGGTAATCAAGCAAAAACAGAGCCGCTGCCACCGCAAATGTGTTGTTAATGCTGCGAGAGGCAAACACACTTATGCAAAATCAGGAACACAGAGAAAACTCACCTCCCTCCTTAGTTCCCTTGAGAGCTGGATGCTATTCACCACACACACATAATCCGCAAGCCTGTGAAAGCGGGTATGAGAGCCTCTCAAAAGACACCAGCAATGAATGTAGCGATTGCATTCCATTGGTCATACGGTTCCTTCGTGGTGTACTCAGGTTAAGGCCTCGAGTGAGACCAAGGGTCCTCACGTGGGATCTCGTTGTGGTGCTTGAAGCCCTCTGTAGACTTCCATTTAAGCCTATAGAGGAGATTTCAGATCGCTGTCTTACAATTAAGACTGCGCTGCTGCTCGCGCTTACCTCGCTAAAGAGAGTAGGAGACCTTCAGGCCCTTGGGGCTGTAGTCATTTGGCGATAAGGCTAGGTAAATCTGGGTATCATCTGCATAGCTGTGATATGCTATTTGGTTTCTTCTCATTATTTGACTTAGTGGGAGCATATACAGGCCCTAGAATTGAGCCTTGATGGACTCCGCGTGTCATGGACGTCCACTTAGACTTATGTTCTCCTATACTTAGGTGATAACCTCTCCCTTCTAAGTATGACCTGAACCATTTGAGAACCATTCCAGAAAGCCCGACCCAGTTTTCCAGTCTATCTAAAAGAATGTTATGATCGACAGTGTCGAACGCAGCACTGAGATCTAGTAATACCAGCACTGATATTTTGCCAGAATCTGAATTTAGGCGAATATCATTTATTATCTTTATGAGCGCTGTCTCTGTGCTATGATGTTGTCTGAAGCCAGATTGGAAATGGTCCAGGTATCCATTTGAGTTTATGTAGTGATTCAACTGATTGAAAACAACCTTTTCAATAATCTTGCCTATGAAAGATTACCACTCTTGTCCTAGCAATTTCCCAAGGCAGAGATTCTTCATCCCTCATGTCCTGGCAGTTTCCCCAGGCCGAGGTGTATTCATCTCCCTCATGTTCTGGCGGTTCCCCGGACAGAGATGTATTATCACTCGCGTCTTGGCAATTTCCCCAGTTGGAGACTGTTTCTGTGTTCTGGCATGATTCACCAGACACAACTCTTTCCACCCTTGTCCTAGAAGACACTAGGCAGGGACTTGGAATTATGGGGGCTTGGGCATCTTGTTCTCCATAGCGTGGATTCCTGCAGAGTTCCCGGAAGGGAACGTTTCGGGTTACATATGTAACCCTTGTTCCCTGAGGGAACGACACGCTGCGTCATTGACCATGATTTCCGCATTCCTGCCGCTTCATTCCTGGAAGCTGAAGCCGGCTTGAAACGCACTTGCTTTATTCTTCCCGGATTTATGACGTCATCACGCCGGTGACGTCACTCCCGTCATTTGATTGGTTGGTAGACTACGTTCAGAGAGAGGCCGGCCAGTGGCGTTCTCCATAGCATTTTAATGACGCAGAGTCTCGTTCCCTCAGGGACGTTATTCAAATACTTTACATTAGGTTCATCCAACATAGACATTGTGCACAAAAGTTGCACCACATGACATATGGTTACACTTCATGTTGTTTACATTATCTTTATGTTTTAAAGACTTTTTAATTGATTGTCAAGACATACTAAACTGTGCTTTTATTTGTTTTCAAAGTAATGAGAATCAATCTGAAGTCGGTCTAGATTGCAAGGATATTGAAGAACTAAAAAAAAGGTAAAATAAAAGTATACAATTATGACAAGGAAACAATAATTATACAGTATTATAAAAGAAAATAGGTGTACTATGATTTGTACGTGTATAATTGCATTACTGTTTACAGTTGTTTTCTTTTAATGTGTTATATGTAGACACAAAGAGGAGCTGAAGCAAATAAGGTAATACAAGTTATTTATATATAAAGTTAATATATAAAGTTATTTATAACATTACTAAACATGTTATAATCATATATGTTATGTATTTGTATGCATATTTGTGCATCTAAAGTAATGAATTAATTATTTACTCATAGTTCAGTGTATTGTAGACCTTCATACTACTTATAAAAGTGCATATTAATCATTGTCACAATTTTTGAAAACTAGTTTTGTGTTTAAATAAAATTTAATACAGTTTCCAGTTAAAAATTCACAAAATAATATATTTTTATTTAATGTCTGAAATTATTTGTTATTTTTCAAATTTCTAGAGATGAACTTGAAGAGTGCAAGAAAAAAATTGAGCAATTCCAAGCAAGGTATATTTTTCTACAATTTATCAATATTTTCAAGAGACCTGTGAAAATGGCAGTGTAGTCTTTTTGAGCATTTTTGTGACGTATCTGCGCCACCAGAGGGCGTTGGCCAGTCAATGAATGCTCACACCACACAGACCTTTGCACCACACCTTGGACTGCATTTACTCCTCTATATAAACTTCCGGGTTACACTTATAGATTGCGAAGTCTTGATCTGACTCAGGAAGTGCTGCTCCGACTTGATTTGTCTTTAGAAAACTGCTGCAAATTGACTCGACTTGGAAGGAGCAGCTGCTACTTGACTGGACTCAGGAACCGCAGCTGTGACAAGGTCTATCTCAGGAACTGCAGCTGTGATGAGAACTGACCTTTCAGGGGACAGCTACTCCAAGTCACAGCCATCCCTTCAAGGTCAAGCAAGGGCACAGCTTCTTCTCCAGAGCCAAGTCACATCTCACCCGAGGGTCCAGAGCCAAGTCACGCCTCGCCTGAGCGTCCAGAGCCAAGTCACGCCTCGTCCGAGCGTCCAGAGCCAAGTGACGTCACGCCCGAACATTTAGAGCCAAGTCATGTCTCACCCGAGGGTCCAGAGCAAATTCATAATTCACTCGAGGGTCCAGAACCAAGTCACGTCAGCAGAGAGGGGAGTATACCATGCCCCATACATGAGGCCTGAGGAGTGAGAATCAACCTTGGGTGTAGTAAAGGACAGACTCCTAACCCTGAGAGACAGGGAGGAAAAACTGACCCGCCAGAGGGTACAGCTTGCCAACCCTATCCATTAATTTTTTAATGCTTAATGGCTGCACAGAAAGCAATCTCCCCTGCCCTCTGGCTGAATAGGGGGTGATTCTGAGTGGACTAATGCTTCTGTCTCAACAGAAGCATGGGGCTCTGTCCTGGCTGGATTACCGCAGAAGGTTGCGGAAGCCTGAGAGAGGTTAATCCTCAGAGTCAACACTCAAGAGAAGCCCACTCCACAGAGGAGTTATTAGTCCACTTAGAGAGGGATAGAAGCTCAGGGCGGAATTCTCGGTACGGAGGCCTGTAAGGTGAGAGAGTCCAGCAAGGCTGCCATGGGCATTCCTGTGAAGAAAAGACTTCTGCAAGCTTACCTGGAAAAAGGATGGAAGTCCTAAATTACCAAGCTGTAATGGGGGGACCTGGTGGCCAGTACCTTGCTGAGGACCTACCCTGAAAAATATGAAGGCAGGTCTCCAATAACAGCTAATATCTAGACAAAGTAAATAGATCATACTCACTTAGATGATGACTCACTTAGGACTTGTGTGTCCAGCCAGGGGTGTCCAGGAACCTCTTGCAAAGAGATATTTTTCAAGAGCTTACCTGGAAAAAGGTAGTGCTGTAGTGGGGACCTGAAGGCCAAAAGTGGCCCCGACGTCCAGGTAGATTGAAAACAGTCAAGAAGAGATCAAAATAGACGAGTAGACACAAACAAATAGACACAGTCATAGTCGAAAGACTAGAGCAGGGTGCTTAAAGAGGACCTACCTAGGAGGAAGAAAAACACCACAAACTGGTCCCAGAAATACAGCAAAAAGGACTGGACACAAGGTAACAGGATCATACTCACCCATTCCGTTGCGCGAACAAATCAAGTAGGCCAGGAAAACATTCCTGTGAACCTGCCCAGACCACCACAGTGGGCCATCTACCTATAATCCTAGCAGGAGAGATAGCTCTATCTATGCAGGGGCTAGGAAGACCGCTGCTTAAAACCGTAAACGGGGAGCAATCACCAAACCAGCAGAAAGGTATCCACAGATAGGCAGTGTGCCTGGGAAGGCTAACAGATCAGTGAAAACCCCCTGTATAACCTCCTAGAAGCAGCCCAAACCAACAGAGTGGGCTGTCTACTTAGAGCCCTAGCAGGGGAGACAGCACCATCTAGGCGAAGGTTTGAGAAGACTGCTTAAAAACCATACGAAGGAGAGCAGTCAGTAAGTTAGCACATAGACATTCTGAGATAACTGTGTGTAGAAAGGGCTACCAGAGGTGGAACTGGCTGAAAGCACCCAGACCACAAATAGGAGGTTAATAAGTCCATCCTGCCATAACCATGGCTGAACTATAGGAAGTCCCCCTTTTTGGAGTTAAATAACTCCACAACCGCGACGCAAAAAATATTTACAGCTCCCGCATGAGCTAAACACGCTGCGCCCATGTACTAGATTCCTCTGGTAATCAAGCAAAAACAGAGCCGCTGCCACCGCAAATGTGTTGTTAATGCTGCGAGAGGCAAACACACTTATGCAAAATCAGGAACACAGAGAAAACTCACCTCCCTCCTTAGTTCCCTTGAGAGCTGGATGCTATTCACCACACACACATAATCCGCAAGCCTGTGAAAGCGGGTATGAGAGCCTCTCAAAAGACACCAGCAATGAATGTAGCGATTGCATTCCATTGGTCATACGGTTCCTTCGTGGTGTACTCAGGTTAAGGCCTCGAGTGAGACCAAGGGTCCTCACGTGGGATCTCGTTGTGGTGCTTGAAGCCCTCTGTAGACTTCCATTTAAGCCTATAGAGGAGATTTCAGATCGCTGTCTTACAATTAAGACTGCGCTGCTGCTCGCGCTTACCTCGCTAAAGAGAGTAGGAGACCTTCAGGCCCTTGGGGCTGTAGTCATTTGGCGATAAGGCTAGGTAAATCTGGGTATCATCTGCATAGCTGTGATATGCTATTTGGTTTCTTCTCATTATTTGACTTAGTGGGAGCATATACAGGCCCTAGAATTGAGCCTTGATGGACTCCGCGTGTCATGGACGTCCACTTAGACTTATGTTCTCCTATACTTAGGTGATAACCTCTCCCTTCTAAGTATGACCTGAACCATTTGAGAACCATTCCAGAAAGCCCGACCCAGTTTTCCAGTCTATCTAAAAGAATGTTATGATCGACAGTGTCGAACGCAGCACTGAGATCTAGTAATACCAGCACTGATATTTTGCCAGAATCTGAATTTAGGCGAATATCATTTATTATCTTTATGAGCGCTGTCTCTGTGCTATGATGTTGTCTGAAGCCAGATTGGAAATGGTCCAGGTATCCATTTGAGTTTATGTAGTGATTCAACTGATTGAAAACAACCTTTTCAATAATCTTGCCTATGAAAGATTACCACTCTTGTCCTAGCAATTTCCCAAGGCAGAGATTCTTCATCCCTCATGTCCTGGCAGTTTCCCCAGGCCGAGGTGTATTCATCTCCCTCATGTTCTGGCGGTTCCCCGGACAGAGATGTATTATCACTCGCGTCTTGGCAATTTCCCCAGTTGGAGACTGTTTCTGTGTTCTGGCATGATTCACCAGACACAACTCTTTCCACCCTTGTCCTAGAAGACACTAGGCAGGGACTTGGAATTATGGGGGCTTGGGCATCTTGTTCTCCATAGCGTGGATTCCTGCAGAGTTCCCGGAAGGGAACGTTTCGGGTTACATATGTAACCCTTGTTCCCTGAGGGAACGACACGCTGCGTCATTGACCATGATTTCCGCATTCCTGCCGCTTCATTCCTGGAAGCTGAAGCCGGCTTGAAACGCACTTGCTTTATTCTTCCCGGATTTATGACGTCATCACGCCGGTGACGTCACTCCCGTCATTTGATTGGTTGGTAGACTACGTTCAGAGAGAGGCCGGCCAGTGGCGTTCTCCATAGCATTTTAATGACGCAGAGTCTCGTTCCCTCAGGGACGTTATTCAAATACTTTACATTAGGTTCATCCAACATAGACATTGTGCACAAAAGTTGCACCACATGACATATGGTTACACTTCATGTTGTTTACATTATCTTTAGGTTTTAAAGACTTTTTAATTGATTGTCAAGACATACTAAACTGTGCTTTTATTTGTTTTCAAAGTAATGAGAATCAATCTGAAGTCGGTCTGGATTGCAAGGATATTGAAGAACTAAAAAAAAGGTAAAATAAAAGTATACAATTATGACAAGGAAGCAATAATTATACAGTATTATAAAAGAAAATAGGTGTACTATGATTTGTACGTGTATAATTGCATTACTGTTTACAGTTGTTTTCTTTTAATGTGTTATATGTAGACACAAAGAGGAGCTGAAGCAAATAAGGTAATACAAGTTATTTATATATAAAGTTAATATATAAAGTTATTTATAACATTACTAAACATGTTATAATCATATATGTTATGTATTTGTATGCATATTTGTGCATCTAAAGTAATGAATTAATTATTTACTCATAGTTCAGTGTATTGTAGACCTTCATACTACTTATAAAAGTGCATATTAATCATTGTCACAATTTTTGAAAACTAGTTTTGTGTTTAAATAAAATTTAATACAGTTTCCAGTTAAAAATTCACAAAATAATATATTTTTATTTAATGTCTGAAATTATTTGTTATTTTTCAAATTTCTAGAGATGAACTTGAAGAGTGCAAGAAAAAAATTGAGCAATTCCAAGCAAGGTATATTTTTCTACAATTTATCAATATTTTCAAGAGACCTGTGAAAATGGCAGTGTAGTCTTTTTGAGCATTTTTGTGACGTATCTGCGCCACCAGAGGGCGCTTGGCCAGTCAATGAATGCTCACACCACGCAGACCTTTGCACCACACCTTGGACTGCATTTACTCCTCTATATAAACTTCCGGGTTACACTTATAGATTGCGAAGTCTTGATCTGACTCAGGAAGTGCTGCTCCGACTTGATTTGTCTTTAGAAAACTGCTGCAACTTGACTCGACTTGGAAGGAGCAGCTGCTACTTGACTGGACTCAGGAACCGCAGCTGTGACAAGGTCTATCTCAGGAACTGCAGCTGTGATGAGAACTGACCTTTCAGGGGACAGCTACTCCAAGTCACAGCCATCCCTTCAAGGTCAAGCAAGGGCACAGCTTCTTCTCCAGAGCCAAGTCACATCTCACCCGAGGGTCCAGAGCCAAGTCACGCCTCGTCCGAGCGTCCAGAGCCAAGTGACGTCACGCCCGAACATTTAGAGCCAAGTCATGTCTCACCCGAGGGTCCAGAGCAAATTCATAATTCACTCGAGGGTCCAGAACCAAGTCACGTCAGCAGAGAGGGGAGTATACCATGCCCCATACATGAGGCCTGAGGAGTGAGAATCAACCTTGGGTGTAGTAAAGGACAGACTCCTAACCCTGAGAGACAGGGAGGAAAAACTGACCCGCCAGAGGGTACAGCTTGCCAACCCTATCCATTAATTTTTTAATGCTTAATGGCTGCACAGAAAGCAATCTCCCCTGCCCTCTGGCTGAATAGGGGGTGATTCTGAGTGGACTAATGCTTCTGTCTCAACAGAAGCATGGGGCTCTGTCCTGGCTGGATTACCGCAGAAGGTTGCGGAAGCCTGAGAGAGGTTAATCCTCAGAGTCAACACTCAAGAGAAGCCCACTCCACAGAGGAGTTATTAGTCCACTTAGAGAGGGATAGAAGCTCAGGGCGGAATTCTCGGTACGGAGGCCTGTAAGGTGAGAGAGTCCAGCAAGGCTGCCATGGGCATTCCTGTGAAGAAAAGACTTCTGCAAGCTTACCTGGAAAAAGGATGGAAGTCCTAAATTACCAAGCTGTAATGGGGGGACCTGGTGGCCAGTACCTTGCTGAGGACCTACCCTGAAAAATATAAAGGCAGGTCTCCAATAACAGCTAATATCTAGACAAAGTAAATAGATCATACTCACTTAGATGATGACTCACTTAGGACTTGTGTGTCCAGCCAGGGGTGTCCAGGAACCTCTTGCAAAGAGATATTTTTCAAGAGCTTACCTGGAAAAAGGTAGTGCTGTAGTGGGGACCTGAAGGCCAAAAGTGGCCCCGACGTCCAGGTAGATTGAAAACAGTCAAGAAGAGATCAAAATAGACGAGTAGACACAAACAAATAGACACAGTCATAGTCGAAAGACTAGAGCAGGGTGCTTAAAGAGGACCTACCTAGGAGGAAGAAAAACACCACAAACTGGTCCCAGAAATACAGCAAAAAGGACTGGACACAAGGTAACAGGATCATACTCACCCATTCCGTTGCGCGAACAAATCAAGTAGGCCAGGAAAACATTCCTGTGAACCTGCCCAGACCACCACAGTGGGCCATCTACCTATAATCCTAGCAGGAGAGATAGCTCTATCTATGCAGGGGCTAGGAAGACCGCTGCTTAAAACCGTAAACGGGGAGCAATCACCAAACCAGCAGAAAGGTATCCACAGATAGGCAGTGTGCCTGGGAAGGCTAACAGATCAGTGAAAACCCCCTGTATAACCTCCTAGAAGCAGCCCAAACCAACAGAGTGGGCTGTCTACTTAGAGCCCTAGCAGGGGAGACAGCACCATCTAGGCGAAGGTTTGAGAAGACTGCTTAAAAACCATACGAAGGAGAGCAGTCAGTAAGCTAGCACATAGACATTCTGAGATAACTGTGTGTAGAAAGGGCTACCAGAGGTGGAACTGGCTGAAAGCACCCAGACCACAAATAGGAGGTTAATAAGTCCATCCTGCCATAACCATGGCTGAACTATAGGAAGTCCCCCTTTTTGGAGTTAAATAACTCCACAACCGCGACGCAAAAAATATTTACAGCTCCCGCATGAGCTAAACACGCTGCGCCCATGTACTAGATTCCTCTGGTAATCAAGCAAAAACAGAGCCGCTGCCACCGCAAATGTGTTGTTAATGCTGCGAGAGGCAAACACACTTATGCAAAATCAGGAACACAGAGAAAACTCACCTCCCTCCTTAGTTCCCTTGAGAGCTGGATGCTATTCACCACACACACATAATCCGCAAGCCTGTGAAAGCGGGTATGAGAGCCTCTCAAAAGACACCAGCAATGAATGTAGCGATTGCATTCCATTGGTCATACGGTTCCTTCGTGGTGTACTCAGGTTAAGGCCTCGAGTGAGACCAAGGGTCCTCACGTGGGATCTCGTTGTGGTGCTTGAAGCCCTCTGTAGACTTCCATTTAAGCCTATAGAGGAGATTTAAGATCGCTGTCTTACAATTAAGACTGCGCTGCTGCTCGCGCTTACCTCGCTAAAGAGAGTAGGAGACCTTCAGGCCCTTGGGGCTGTAGTCATTTGGCGATAAGGCTAGGTAAATCTGGGTATCATCTGCATAGCTGTGATATGCTATTTGGTTTCTTCTCATTATTTGACTTAGTGGGAGCATATACAGGCCCTAGAATTGAGCCTTGATGGACTCCGCGTGTCATGGACGTCCACTTAGACTTATGTTCTCCTATACTTAGGTGATAACCTCTCCCTTCTAAGTATGACCTGAACCATTTGAGAACCATTCCAGAAAGCCCGACCCAGTTTTCCAGTCTATCTAAAAGAATGTTATGATCGACAGTGTCGAACGCAGCACTGAGATCTAGTAATACCAGCACTGATATTTTGCCAGAATCTGAATTTAGGCGAATATCATTTATTATCTTTATGAGCGCTGTCTCTGTGCTATGATGTTGTCTGAAACCAGATTGGAAATGGTCCAGGTATCCATTTGAGTTTATGTAGTGATTCAACTGATTGAAAACAACCTTTTCAATAATCTTGCCTATGAAAGATTACCACTCTTGTCCTAGCAATTTCCCAAGGCAGAGATTCTTCATCCCTCATGTCCTGGCAGTTTCCCCAGGCCGAGGTGTATTCATCTCCCTCATGTTCTGGCGGTTCCCCGGACAGAGATGTATTATCACTCGCGTCTTGGCAATTTCCCCAGTTGGAGACTGTTTCTGTGTTCTGGCATGATTCACCAGACACAACTCTTTCCACCCTTGTCCTAGAAGACACTAGGCAGGGACTTGGAATTATGGGGGCTTGGGCATCTTGTTCTCCATAGCGTGGATTCCTGCAGAGTTCCCGGAAGGGAACGTTTCGGGTTACATATGTAACCCTTGTTCCCTGAGGGAACGACACGCTGCGTCATTGACCATGATTTCCGCATTCCTGCCGCTTCATTCCTGGAAGCTGAAGCCGGCTTGAAACGCACTTGCTTTATTCTTCCCGGATTTATGACGTCATCACGCCGGTGACGTCACTCCCGTCATTTGATTGGTTGGTAGACTACGTTCAGAGAGAGGCCGGCCAGTGGCGTTCTCCATAGCATTTTAATGACGCAGAGTCTCGTTCCCTCAGGGACGTTATTCAAATACTTTACATTAGGTTCATCCAACATAGACATTGTGCACAAAAGTTGCACCACATGACATATGGTTACACTTCATGTTGTTTACATTATCTTTATGTTTTAAAGACTTTTTAATTGATTGTCAAGACATACTAAACTGTGCTTTTATTTGTTTTCAAAGTAATGAGAATCAATCTGAAGTCGGTCTAGATTGCAAGGATATTGAAGAACTAAAAAAAAGGTAAAATAAAAGTATACAATTATGACAAGGAAACAATAATTATACAGTATTATAAAAGAAAATAGGTGTACTATGATTTGTACGTGTATAATTGCATTACTGTTTACAGTTGTTTTCTTTTAATGTGTTATATGTAGACACAAAGAGGAGCTGAAGCAAATAAGGTAATACAAGTTATTTATATATAAAGTTAATATATAAAGTTATTTATAACATTACTAAACATGTTATAATCATATATGTTATGTATTTGTATGCATATTTGTGCATCTAAAGTAATGAATTAATTATTTACTCATAGTTCAGTGTATTGTAGACCTTCATACTACTTATAAAAGTGCATATTAATCATTGTCACAATTTTTGAAAACTAGTTTTGTGTTTAAATAAAATTTAATACAGTTTCCAGTTAAAAATTCACAAAATAATATATTTTTATTTAATGTCTGAAATTATTTGTTATTTTTCAAATTTCTAGAGATGAACTTGAAGAGTGCAAGAAAAAAATTGAGCAATTCCAAGCAAGGTATATTTTTCTACAATTTATCAATATTTTCAAGAGACCTGTGAAAATGGCAGTGTAGTCTTTTTGAGCATTTTTGTGACGTATCTGCGCCACCAGAGGGCGCTTGGCCAGTCAATGAATGCTCACACCACACAGACCTTTGCACCACACCTTGGACTGCATTTACTCCTCTATATAAACTTCCGGGTTACACTTATAGATTGCGAAGTCTTGATCTGACTCAGGAAGTGCTGCTCCGACTTGATTTGTCTTTAGAAAACTGCTGCAACTTGACTCGACTTGGAAGGAGCAGCTGCTACTTGACTGGACTCAGGAACCGCAGCTGTGACAAGGTCTATCTCAGGAACTGCAGCTGTGATGAGAACTGACCTTTCAGGGGACAGCTACTCCAAGTCACAGCCATCCCTTCAAGGTCAAGCAAGGGCACAGCTTCTTCTCCAGAGCCAAGTCACATCTCACCCGAGGGTCCAGAGCCAAGTCACGCCTCGCCTGAGCGTCCAGAGCCAAGTCACGCCTCGTCCGAGCGTCCAGAGCCAAGTGACGTCACGCCCGAACATTTAGAGCCAAGTCATGTCTCACCCGAGGGTCCAGAGCAAATTCATAATTCACTCGAGGGTCCAGAACCAAGTCACGTCAGCAGAGAGGGGAGTATACCATGCCCCATACATGAGGCCTGAGGAGTGAGAATCAACCTTGGGTGTAGTAAAGGACAGACTCCTAACCCTGAGAGACAGGGAGGAAAAACTGACCCGCCAGAGGGTACAGCTTGCCAACCCTATCCATTAATTTTTTAATGCTTAATGGCTGCACAGAAAGCAATCTCCCCTGCCCTCTGGCTGAATAGGGGGTGATTCTGAGTGGACTAATGCTTCTGTCTCAACAGAAGCATGGGGCTCTGTCCTGGCTGGATTACCGCAGAAGGTTGCGGAAGCCTGAGAGAGGTTAATCCTCAGAGTCAACACTCAAGAGAAGCCCACTCCACAGAGGAGTTATTAGTCCACTTAGAGAGGGATAGAAGCTCAGGGCGGAATTCTCGGTACGGAGGCCTGTAAGGTGAGAGAGTCCAGCAAGGCTGCCATGGGCATTCCTGTGAAGAAAAGACTTCTGCAAGCTTACCTGGAAAAAGGATGGAAGTCCTAAATTACCAAGCTGTAATGGGGGGACCTGGTGGCCAGTACCTTGCTGAGGACCTACCCTGAAAAATATGAAGGCAGGTCTCCAATAACAGCTAATATCTAGACAAAGTAAATAGATCATACTCACTTAGATGATGACTCACTTAGGACTTGTGTGTCCAGCCAGGGGTGTCCAGGAACCTCTTGCAAAGAGATATTTTTCAAGAGCTTACCTGGAAAAAGGTAGTGCTGTAGTGGGGACCTGAAGGCCAAAAGTGGCCCCGACGTCCAGGTAGATTGAAAACAGTCAAGAAGAGATCAAAATAGACGAGTAGACACAAACAAATAGACACAGTCATAGTCGAAAGACTAGAGCAGGGTGCTTAAAGAGGACCTACCTAGGAGGAAGAAAAACACCACAAACTGGTCCCAGAAATACAGCAAAAAGGACTGGACACAAGGTAACAGGATCATACTCACCCATTCCGTTGCGCGAACAAATCAAGTAGGCCAGGAAAACATTCCTGTGAACCTGCCCAGACCACCACAGTGGGCCATCTACCTATAATCCTAGCAGGAGAGATAGCTCTATCTATGCAGGGGCTAGGAAGACCGCTGCTTAAAACCGTAAACGGGGAGCAATCACCAAACCAGCAGAAAGGTATCCACAGATAGGCAGTGTGCCTGGGAAGGCTAACAGATCAGTGAAAACCCCCTGTATAACCTCCTAGAAGCAGCCCAAACCAACAGAGTGGGCTGTCTACTTAGAGCCCTAGCAGGGGAGACAGCACCATCTAGGCGAAGGTTTGAGAAGACTGCTTAAAAACCATACGAAGGAGAGCAGTCAGTAAGCTAGCACATAGACATTCTGAGATAACTGTGTGTAGAAAGGGCTACCAGAGGTGGAACTGGCTGAAAGCACCCAGACCACAAATAGGAGGTTAATAAGTCCATCCTGCCATAACCATGGCTGAACTATAGGAAGTCCCCCTTTTTGGAGTTAAATAACTCCACAACCGCGACGCAAAAAATATTTACAGCTCCCGCATGAGCTAAACACGCTGCGCCCATGTACTAGATTCCTCTGGTAATCAAGCAAAAACAGAGCCGCTGCCACCGCAAATGTGTTGTTAATGCTGCGAGAGGCAAACACACTTATGCAAAATCAGGAACACAGAGAAAACTCACCTCCCTCCTTAGTTCCCTTGAGAGCTGGATGCTATTCACCACACACACATAATCCGCAAGCCTGTGAAAGCGGGTATGAGAGCCTCTCAAAAGACACCAGCAATGAATGTAGCGATTGCATTCCATTGGTCATACGGTTCCTTCGTGGTGTACTCAGGTTAAGGCCTCGAGTGAGACCAAGGGTCCTCACGTGGGATCTCGTTGTGGTGCTTGAAGCCCTCTGTAGACTTCCATTTAAGCCTATAGAGGAGATTTCAGATCGCTGTCTTACAATTAAGACTGCGCTGCTGCTCGCGCTTACCTCGCTAAAGAGAGTAGGAGACCTTCAGGCCCTTGGGGCTGTAGTCATTTGGCGATAAGGCTAGGTAAATCTGGGTATCATCTGCATAGCTGTGATATGCTATTTGGTTTCTTCTCATTATTTGACTTAGTGGGAGCATATACAGGCCCTAGAATTGAGCCTTGATGGACTCCGCGTGTCATGGACGTCCACTTAGACTTATGTTCTCCTATACTTAGGTGATAACCTCTCCCTTCTAAGTATGACCTGAACCATTTGAGAACCATTCCAGAAAGCCCGACCCAGTTTTCCAGTCTATCTAAAAGAATGTTATGATCGACAGTGTCGAACGCAGCACTGAGATCTAGTAATACCAGCACTGATATTTTGCCAGAATCTGAATTTAGGCGAATATCATTTATTATCTTTATGAGCGCTGTCTCTGTGCTATGATGTTGTCTGAAGCCAGATTGGAAATGGTCCAGGTATCCATTTGAGTTTATGTAGTGATTCAACTGATTGAAAACAACCTTTTCAATAATCTTGCCTATGAAAGATTACCACTCTTGTCCTAGCAATTTCCCAAGGCAGAGATTCTTCATCCCTCATGTCCTGGCAGTTTCCCCAGGCCGAGGTGTATTCATCTCCCTCATGTTCTGGCGGTTCCCCGGACAGAGATGTATTATCACTCGCGTCTTGGCAATTTCCCCAGTTGGAGACTGTTTCTGTGTTCTGGCATGATTCACCAGACACAACTCTTTCCACCCTTGTCCTAGAAGACACTAGGCAGGGACTTGGAATTATGGGGGCTTGGGCATCTTGTTCTCCATAGCGTGGATTCCTGCAGAGTTCCCGGAAGGGAACGTTTCGGGTTACATATGTAACCCTTGTTCCCTGAGGGAACGACACGCTGCGTCATTGACCATGATTTCCGCATTCCTGCCGCTTCATTCCTGGAAGCTGAAGCCGGCTTGAAACGCACTTGCTTTATTCTTCCCGGATTTATGACGTCATCACGCCGGTGACGTCACTCCCGTCATTTGATTGGTTGGTAGACTACGTTCAGAGAGAGGCCGGCCAGTGGCGTTCTCCATAGCATTTTAATGACGCAGAGTCTCGTTCCCTCAGGGACGTTATTCAAATACTTTACATTAGGTTCATCCAACATAGACATTGTGCACAAAAGTTGCACCACATGACATATGGTTACACTTCATGTTGTTTACATTATCTTTATGTTTTAAAGACTTTTTAATTGATTGTCAAGACATACTAAACTGTGCTTTTATTTGTTTTCAAAGTAATGAGAATCAATCTGAAGTCGGTCTAGATTGCAAGGATATTGAAGAACTAAAAAAAAGGTAAAATAAAAGTATACAATTATGACAAGGAAACAATAATTATACAGTATTATAAAAGAAAATAGGTGTACTATGATTTGTACGTGTATAATTGCATTACTGTTTACAGTTGTTTTCTTTTAATGTGTTATATGTAGACACAAAGAGGAGCTGAAGCAAATAAGGTAATACAAGTTATTTATATATAAAGTTAATATATAAAGTTATTTATAACATTACTAAACATGTTATAATCATATATGTTATGTATTTGTATGCATATTTGTGCATCTAAAGTAATGAATTAATTATTTACTCATAGTTCAGTGTATTGTAGACCTTCATACTACTTATAAAAGTGCATATTAATCATTGTCACAATTTTTGAAAACTAGTTTTGTGTTTAAATAAAATTTAATACAGTTTCCAGTTAAAAATTCACAAAATAATATATTTTTATTTAATGTCTGAAATTATTTGTTATTTTTCAAATTTCTAGAGATGAACTTGAAGAGTGCAAGAAAAAAATTGAGCAATTCCAAGCAAGGTATATTTTTCTACAATTTATCAATATTTTCAAGAGACCTGTGAAAATGGCAGTGTAGTCTTTTTGAGCATTTTTGTGACGTATCTGCGCCACCAGAGGGCGCTTGGCCAGTCAATGAATGCTCACACCACGCAGACCTTTGCACCACACCTTGGACTGCATTTACTCCTCTATATAAACTTCCGGGTTACACTTATAGATTGCGAAGTCTTGATCTGACTCAGGAAGTGCTGCTCCGACTTGATTTGTCTTTAGAAAACTGCTGCAACTTGACTCGACTTGGAAGGAGCAGCTGCTACTTGACTGGACTCAGGAACCGCAGCTGTGACAAGGTCTATCTCAGGAACTGCAGCTGTGATGAGAACTGACCTTTCAGGGGACAGCTACTCCAAGTCACAGCCATCCCTTCAAGGTCAAGCAAGGGCACAGCTTCTTCTCCAGAGCCAAGTCACATCTCACCCGAGGGTCCAGAGCCAAGTCACGCCTCGTCCGAGCGTCCAGAGCCAAGTGACGTCACGCCCGAACATTTAGAGCCAAGTCATGTCTCACCCGAGGGTCCAGAGCAAATTCATAATTCACTCGAGGGTCCAGAACCAAGTCACGTCAGCAGAGAGGGGAGTATACCATGCCCCATACATGAGGCCTGAGGAGTGAGAATCAACCTTGGGTGTAGTAAAGGACAGACTCCTAACCCTGAGAGACAGGGAGGAAAAACTGACCCGCCAGAGGGTACAGCTTGCCAACCCTATCCATTAATTTTTTAATGCTTAATGGCTGCACAGAAAGCAATCTCCCCTGCCCTCTGGCTGAATAGGGGGTGATTCTGAGTGGACTAATGCTTCTGTCTCAACAGAAGCATGGGGCTCTGTCCTGGCTGGATTACCGCAGAAGGTTGCGGAAGCCTGAGAGAGGTTAATCCTCAGAGTCAACACTCAAGAGAAGCCCACTCCACAGAGGAGTTATTAGTCCACTTAGAGAGGGATAGAAGCTCAGGGCGGAATTCTCGGTACGGAGGCCTGTAAGGTGAGAGAGTCCAGCAAGGCTGCCATGGGCATTCCTGTGAAGAAAAGACTTCTGCAAGCTTACCTGGAAAAAGGATGGAAGTCCTAAATTACCAAGCTGTAATGGGGGGACCTGGTGGCCAGTACCTTGCTGAGGACCTACCCTGAAAAATATAAAGGCAGGTCTCCAATAACAGCTAATATCTAGACAAAGTAAATAGATCATACTCACTTAGATGATGACTCACTTAGGACTTGTGTGTCCAGCCAGGGGTGTCCAGGAACCTCTTGCAAAGAGATATTTTTCAAGAGCTTACCTGGAAAAAGGTAGTGCTGTAGTGGGGACCTGAAGGCCAAAAGTGGCCCCGACGTCCAGGTAGATTGAAAACAGTCAAGAAGAGATCAAAATAGACGAGTAGACACAAACAAATAGACACAGTCATAGTCGAAAGACTAGAGCAGGGTGCTTAAAGAGGACCTACCTAGGAGGAAGAAAAACACCACAAACTGGTCCCAGAAATACAGCAAAAAGGACTGGACACAAGGTAACAGGATCATACTCACCCATTCCGTTGCGCGAACAAATCAAGTAGGCCAGGAAAACATTCCTGTGAACCTGCCCAGACCACCACAGTGGGCCATCTACCTATAATCCTAGCAGGAGAGATAGCTCTATCTATGCAGGGGCTAGGAAGACCGCTGCTTAAAACCGTAAACGGGGAGCAATCACCAAACCAGCAGAAAGGTATCCACAGATAGGCAGTGTGCCTGGGAAGGCTAACAGATCAGTGAAAACCCCCTGTATAACCTCCTAGAAGCAGCCCAAACCAACAGAGTGGGCTGTCTACTTAGAGCCCTAGCAGGGGAGACAGCACCATCTAGGCGAAGGTTTGAGAAGACTGCTTAAAAACCATACGAAGGAGAGCAGTCAGTAAGCTAGCACATAGACATTCTGAGATAACTGTGTGTAGAAAGGGCTACCAGAGGTGGAACTGGCTGAAAGCACCCAGACCACAAATAGGAGGTTAATAAGTCCATCCTGCCATAACCATGGCTGAACTATAGGAAGTCCCCCTTTTTGGAGTTAAATAACTCCACAACCGCGACGCAAAAAATATTTACAGCTCCCGCATGAGCTAAACACGCTGCGCCCATGTACTAGATTCCTCTGGTAATCAAGCAAAAACAGAGCCGCTGCCACCGCAAATGTGTTGTTAATGCTGCGAGAGGCAAACACACTTATGCAAAATCAGGAACACAGAGAAAACTCACCTCCCTCCTTAGTTCCCTTGAGAGCTGGATGCTATTCACCACACACACATAATCCGCAAGCCTGTGAAAGCGGGTATGAGAGCCTCTCAAAAGACACCAGCAATGAATGTAGCGATTGCATTCCATTGGTCATACGGTTCCTTCGTGGTGTACTCAGGTTAAGGCCTCGAGTGAGACCAAGGGTCCTCACGTGGGATCTCGTTGTGGTGCTTGAAGCCCTCTGTAGACTTCCATTTAAGCCTATAGAGGAGATTTAAGATCGCTGTCTTACAATTAAGACTGCGCTGCTGCTCGCGCTTACCTCGCTAAAGAGAGTAGGAGACCTTCAGGCCCTTGGGGCTGTAGTCATTTGGCGATAAGGCTAGGTAAATCTGGGTATCATCTGCATAGCTGTGATATGCTATTTGGTTTCTTCTCATTATTTGACTTAGTGGGAGCATATACAGGCCCTAGAATTGAGCCTTGATGGACTCCGCGTGTCATGGACGTCCACTTAGACTTATGTTCTCCTATACTTAGGTGATAACCTCTCCCTTCTAAGTATGACCTGAACCATTTGAGAACCATTCCAGAAAGCCCGACCCAGTTTTCCAGTCTATCTAAAAGAATGTTATGATCGACAGTGTCGAACGCAGCACTGAGATCTAGTAATACCAGCACTGATATTTTGCCAGAATCTGAATTTAGGCGAATATCATTTATTATCTTTATGAGCGCTGTCTCTGTGCTATGATGTTGTCTGAAACCAGATTGGAAATGGTCCAGGTATCCATTTGAGTTTATGTAGTGATTCAACTGATTGAAAACAACCTTTTCAATAATCTTGCCTATGAAAGATTACCACTCTTGTCCTAGCAATTTCCCAAGGCAGAGATTCTTCATCCCTCATGTCCTGGCAGTTTCCCCAGGCCGAGGTGTATTCATCTCCCTCATGTTCTGGCGGTTCCCCGGACAGAGATGTATTATCACTCGCGTCTTGGCAATTTCCCCAGTTGGAGACTGTTTCTGTGTTCTGGCATGATTCACCAGACACAACTCTTTCCACCCTTGTCCTAGAAGACACTAGGCAGGGACTTGGAATTATGGGGGCTTGGGCATCTTGTTCTCCATAGCGTGGATTCCTGCAGAGTTCCCGGAAGGGAACGTTTCGGGTTACATATGTAACCCTTGTTCCCTGAGGGAACGACACGCTGCGTCATTGACCATGATTTCCGCATTCCTGCCGCTTCATTCCTGGAAGCTGAAGCCGGCTTGAAACGCACTTGCTTTATTCTTCCCGGATTTATGACGTCATCACGCCGGTGACGTCACTCCCGTCATTTGATTGGTTGGTAGACTACGTTCAGAGAGAGGCCGGCCAGTGGCGTTCTCCATAGCATTTTAATGACGCAGAGTCTCGTTCCCTCAGGGACGTTATTCAAATACTTTACATTAGGTTCATCCAACATAGACATTGTGCACAAAAGTTGCACCACATGACATATGGTTACACTTCATGTTGTTTACATTATCTTTATGTTTTAAAGACTTTTTAATTGATTGTCAAGACATACTAAACTGTGCTTTTATTTGTTTTCAAAGTAATGAGAATCAATCTGAAGTCGGTCTAGATTGCAAGGATATTGAAGAACTAAAAAAAAGGTAAAATAAAAGTATACAATTATGACAAGGAAACAATAATTATACAGTATTATAAAAGAAAATAGGTGTACTATGATTTGTACGTGTATAATTGCATTACTGTTTACAGTTGTTTTCTTTTAATGTGTTATATGTAGACACAAAGAGGAGCTGAAGCAAATAAGGTAATACAAGTTATTTATATATAAAGTTAATATATAAAGTTATTTATAACATTACTAAACATGTTATAATCATATATGTTATGTATTTGTATGCATATTTGTGCATCTAAAGTAATGAATTAATTATTTACTCATAGTTCAGTGTATTGTAGACCTTCATACTACTTATAAAAGTGCATATTAATCATTGTCACAATTTTTGAAAACTAGTTTTGTGTTTAAATAAAATTTAATACAGTTTCCAGTTAAAAATTCACAAAATAATATATTTTTATTTAATGTCTGAAATTATTTGTTATTTTTCAAATTTCTAGAGATGAACTTGAAGAGTGCAAGAAAAAAATTGAGCAATTCCAAGCAAGGTATATTTTTCTACAATTTATCAATATTTTCAAGAGACCTGTGAAAATGGCAGTGTAGTCTTTTTGAGCATTTTTGTGACGTATCTGCGCCACCAGAGGGCGCTTGGCCAGTCAATGAATGCTCACACCACACAGACCTTTGCACCACACCTTGGACTGCATTTACTCCTCTATATAAACTTCCGGGTTACACTTATAGATTGCGAAGTCTTGATCTGACTCAGGAAGTGCTGCTCCGACTTGATTTGTCTTTAGAAAACTGCTGCAACTTGACTCGACTTGGAAGGAGCAGCTGCTACTTGACTGGACTCAGGAACCGCAGCTGTGACAAGGTCTATCTCAGGAACTGCAGCTGTGATGAGAACTGACCTTTCAGGGGACAGCTACTCCAAGTCACAGCCATCCCTTCAAGGTCAAGCAAGGGCACAGCTTCTTCTCCAGAGCCAAGTCACATCTCACCCGAGGGTCCAGAGCCAAGTCACGCCTCGCCTGAGCGTCCAGAGCCAAGTCACGCCTCGTCCGAGCGTCCAGAGCCAAGTGACGTCACGCCCGAACATTTAGAGCCAAGTCATGTCTCACCCGAGGGTCCAGAGCAAATTCATAATTCACTCGAGGGTCCAGAACCAAGTCACGTCAGCAGAGAGGGGAGTATACCATGCCCCATACATGAGGCCTGAGGAGTGAGAATCAACCTTGGGTGTAGTAAAGGACAGACTCCTAACCCTGAGAGACAGGGAGGAAAAACTGACCCGCCAGAGGGTACAGCTTGCCAACCCTATCCATTAATTTTTTAATGCTTAATGGCTGCACAGAAAGCAATCTCCCCTGCCCTCTGGCTGAATAGGGGGTGATTCTGAGTGGACTAATGCTTCTGTCTCAACAGAAGCATGGGGCTCTGTCCTGGCTGGATTACCGCAGAAGGTTGCGGAAGCCTGAGAGAGGTTAATCCTCAGAGTCAACACTCAAGAGAAGCCCACTCCACAGAGGAGTTATTAGTCCACTTAGAGAGGGATAGAAGCTCAGGGCGGAATTCTCGGTACGGAGGCCTGTAAGGTGAGAGAGTCCAGCAAGGCTGCCATGGGCATTCCTGTGAAGAAAAGACTTCTGCAAGCTTACCTGGAAAAAGGATGGAAGTCCTAAATTACCAAGCTGTAATGGGGGGACCTGGTGGCCAGTACCTTGCTGAGGACCTACCCTGAAAAATATGAAGGCAGGTCTCCAATAACAGCTAATATCTAGACAAAGTAAATAGATCATACTCACTTAGATGATGACTCACTTAGGACTTGTGTGTCCAGCCAGGGGTGTCCAGGAACCTCTTGCAAAGAGATATTTTTCAAGAGCTTACCTGGAAAAAGGTAGTGCTGTAGTGGGGACCTGAAGGCCAAAAGTGGCCCCGACGTCCAGGTAGATTGAAAACAGTCAAGAAGAGATCAAAATAGACGAGTAGACACAAACAAATAGACACAGTCATAGTCGAAAGACTAGAGCAGGGTGCTTAAAGAGGACCTACCTAGGAGGAAGAAAAACACCACAAACTGGTCCCAGAAATACAGCAAAAAGGACTGGACACAAGGTAACAGGATCATACTCACCCATTCCGTTGCGCGAACAAATCAAGTAGGCCAGGAAAACATTCCTGTGAACCTGCCCAGACCACCACAGTGGGCCATCTACCTATAATCCTAGCAGGAGAGATAGCTCTATCTATGCAGGGGCTAGGAAGACCGCTGCTTAAAACCGTAAACGGGGAGCAATCACCAAACCAGCAGAAAGGTATCCACAGATAGGCAGTGTGCCTGGGAAGGCTAACAGATCAGTGAAAACCCCCTGTATAACCTCCTAGAAGCAGCCCAAACCAACAGAGTGGGCTGTCTACTTAGAGCCCTAGCAGGGGAGACAGCACCATCTAGGCGAAGGTTTGAGAAGACTGCTTAAAAACCATACGAAGGAGAGCAGTCAGTAAGCTAGCACATAGACATTCTGAGATAACTGTGTGTAGAAAGGGCTACCAGAGGTGGAACTGGCTGAAAGCACCCAGACCACAAATAGGAGGTTAATAAGTCCATCCTGCCATAACCATGGCTGAACTATAGGAAGTCCCCCTTTTTGGAGTTAAATAACTCCACAACCGCGACGCAAAAAATATTTACAGCTCCCGCATGAGCTAAACACGCTGCGCCCATGTACTAGATTCCTCTGGTAATCAAGCAAAAACAGAGCCGCTGCCACCGCAAATGTGTTGTTAATGCTGCGAGAGGCAAACACACTTATGCAAAATCAGGAACACAGAGAAAACTCACCTCCCTCCTTAGTTCCCTTGAGAGCTGGATGCTATTCACCACACACACATAATCCGCAAGCCTGTGAAAGCGGGTATGAGAGCCTCTCAAAAGACACCAGCAATGAATGTAGCGATTGCATTCCATTGGTCATACGGTTCCTTCGTGGTGTACTCAGGTTAAGGCCTCGAGTGAGACCAAGGGTCCTCACGTGGGATCTCGTTGTGGTGCTTGAAGCCCTCTGTAGACTTCCATTTAAGCCTATAGAGGAGATTTCAGATCGCTGTCTTACAATTAAGACTGCGCTGCTGCTCGCGCTTACCTCGCTAAAGAGAGTAGGAGACCTTCAGGCCCTTGGGGCTGTAGTCATTTGGCGATAAGGCTAGGTAAATCTGGGTATCATCTGCATAGCTGTGATATGCTATTTGGTTTCTTCTCATTATTTGACTTAGTGGGAGCATATACAGGCCCTAGAATTGAGCCTTGATGGACTCCGCGTGTCATGGACGTCCACTTAGACTTATGTTCTCCTATACTTAGGTGATAACCTCTCCCTTCTAAGTATGACCTGAACCATTTGAGAACCATTCCAGAAAGCCCGACCCAGTTTTCCAGTCTATCTAAAAGAATGTTATGATCGACAGTGTCGAACGCAGCACTGAGATCTAGTAATACCAGCACTGATATTTTGCCAGAATCTGAATTTAGGCGAATATCATTTATTATCTTTATGAGCGCTGTCTCTGTGCTATGATGTTGTCTGAAGCCAGATTGGAAATGGTCCAGGTATCCATTTGAGTTTATGTAGTGATTCAACTGATTGAAAACAACCTTTTCAATAATCTTGCCTATGAAAGATTACCACTCTTGTCCTAGCAATTTCCCAAGGCAGAGATTCTTCATCCCTCATGTCCTGGCAGTTTCCCCAGGCCGAGGTGTATTCATCTCCCTCATGTTCTGGCGGTTCCCCGGACAGAGATGTATTATCACTCGCGTCTTGGCAATTTCCCCAGTTGGAGACTGTTTCTGTGTTCTGGCATGATTCACCAGACACAACTCTTTCCACCCTTGTCCTAGAAGACACTAGGCAGGGACTTGGAATTATGGGGGCTTGGGCATCTTGTTCTCCATAGCGTGGATTCCTGCAGAGTTCCCGGAAGGGAACGTTTCGGGTTACATATGTAACCCTTGTTCCCTGAGGGAACGACACGCTGCGTCATTGACCATGATTTCCGCATTCCTGCCGCTTCATTCCTGGAAGCTGAAGCCGGCTTGAAACGCACTTGCTTTATTCTTCCCGGATTTATGACGTCATCACGCCGGTGACGTCACTCCCGTCATTTGATTGGTTGGTAGACTACGTTCAGAGAGAGGCCGGCCAGTGGCGTTCTCCATAGCATTTTAATGACGCAGAGTCTCGTTCCCTCAGGGACGTTATTCAAATACTTTACATTAGGTTCATCCAACATAGACATTGTGCACAAAAGTTGCACCACATGACATATGGTTACACTTCATGTTGTTTACATTATCTTTAGGTTTTAAAGACTTTTTAATTGATTGTCAAGACATACTAAACTGTGCTTTTATTTGTTTTCAAAGTAATGAGAATCAATCTGAAGTCGGTCTGGATTGCAAGGATATTGAAGAACTAAAAAAAAGGTAAAATAAAAGTATACAATTATGACAAGGAAGCAATAATTATACAGTATTATAAAAGAAAATAGGTGTACTATGATTTGTACGTGTATAATTGCATTACTGTTTACAGTTGTTTTCTTTTAATGTGTTATATGTAGACACAAAGAGGAGCTGAAGCAAATAAGGTAATACAAGTTATTTATATATAAAGTTAATATATAAAGTTATTTATAACATTACTAAACATGTTATAATCATATATGTTATGTATTTGTATGCATATTTGTGCATCTAAAGTAATGAATTAATTATTTACTCATAGTTCAGTGTATTGTAGACCTTCATACTACTTATAAAAGTGCATATTAATCATTGTCACAATTTTTGAAAACTAGTTTTGTGTTTAAATAAAATTTAATACAGTTTCCAGTTAAAAATTCACAAAATAATATATTTTTATTTAATGTCTGAAATTATTTGTTATTTTTCAAATTTCTAGAGATGAACTTGAAGAGTGCAAGAAAAAAATTGAGCAATTCCAAGCAAGGTATATTTTTCTACAATTTATCAATATTTTCAAGAGACCTGTGAAAATGGCAGTGTAGTCTTTTTGAGCATTTTTGTGACGTATCTGCGCCACCAGAGGGCGCTTGGCCAGTCAATGAATGCTCACACCACACAGACCTTTGCACCACACCTTGGACTGCATTTACTCCTCTATATAAACTTCCGGGTTACACTTATAGATTGCGAAGTCTTGATCTGACTCAGGAAGTGCTGCTCCGACTTGATTTGTCTTTAGAAAACTGCTGCAACTTGACTCGACTTGGAAGGAGCAGCTGCTACTTGACTGGACTCAGGAACCGCAGCTGTGACAAGGTCTATCTCAGGAACTGCAGCTGTGATGAGAACTGACCTTTCAGGGGACAGCTACTCCAAGTCACAGCCATCCCTTCAAGGTCAAGCAAGGGCACAGCTTCTTCTCCAGAGCCAAGTCACATCTCACCCGAGGGTCCAGAGCCAAGTCACGCCTCGCCTGAGCGTCCAGAGCCAAGTCACGCCTCGTCCGAGCGTCCAGAGCCAAGTGACGTCACGCCCGAACATTTAGAGCCAAGTCATGTCTCACCCGAGGGTCCAGAGCAAATTCATAATTCACTCGAGGGTCCAGAACCAAGTCACGTCAGCAGAGAGGGGAGTATACCATGCCCCATACATGAGGCCTGAGGAGTGAGAATCAACCTTGGGTGTAGTAAAGGACAGACTCCTAACCCTGAGAGACAGGGAGGAAAAACTGACCCGCCAGAGGGTACAGCTTGCCAACCCTATCCATTAATTTTTTAATGCTTAATGGCTGCACAGAAAGCAATCTCCCCTGCCCTCTGGCTGAATAGGGGGTGATTCTGAGTGGACTAATGCTTCTGTCTCAACAGAAGCATGGGGCTCTGTCCTGGCTGGATTACCGCAGAAGGTTGCGGAAGCCTGAGAGAGGTTAATCCTCAGAGTCAACACTCAAGAGAAGCCCACTCCACAGAGGAGTTATTAGTCCACTTAGAGAGGGATAGAAGCTCAGGGCGGAATTCTCGGTACGGAGGCCTGTAAGGTGAGAGAGTCCAGCAAGGCTGCCATGGGCATTCCTGTGAAGAAAAGACTTCTGCAAGCTTACCTGGAAAAAGGATGGAAGTCCTAAATTACCAAGCTGTAATGGGGGGACCTGGTGGCCAGTACCTTGCTGAGGACCTACCCTGAAAAATATAAAGGCAGGTCTCCAATAACAGCTAATATCTAGACAAAGTAAATAGATCATACTCACTTAGATGATGACTCACTTAGGACTTGTGTGTCCAGCCAGGGGTGTCCAGGAACCTCTTGCAAAGAGATATTTTTCAAGAGCTTACCTGGAAAAAGGTAGTGCTGTAGTGGGGACCTGAAGGCCAAAAGTGCCCCCGACGTCCAGGTAGATTGAAAACAGTCAAGAAGAGATCAAAATAGACGAGTAGACACAAACAAATAGACACAGTCATAGTCGAAAGACTAGAGCAGGGTGCTTAAAGAGGACCTACCTAGGAGGAAGAAAAACACCACAAACTGGTCCCAGAAATACAGCAAAAAGGACTGGACACAAGGTAACAGGATCATACTCACCCATTCCGTTGCGCGAACAAATCAAGTAGGCCAGGAAAACATTCCTGTGAACCTGCCCAGACCACCACAGTGGGCCATCTACCTATAATCCTAGCAGGAGAGATAGCTCTATCTATGCAGGGGCTAGGAAGACCGCTGCTTAAAACCGTAAACGGGGAGCAATCACCAAACCAGCAGAAAGGTATCCACAGATAGGCAGTGTGCCTGGGAAGGCTAACAGATCAGTGAAAACCCCCTGTATAACCTCCTAGAAGCAGCCCAAACCAACAGAGTGGGCTGTCTACTTAGAGCCCTAGCAGGGGAGACAGCACCATCTAGGCGAAGGTTTGAGAAGACTGCTTAAAAACCATACGAAGGAGAGCAGTCAGTAAGCTAGCACATAGACATTCTGAGATAACTGTGTGTAGAAAGGGCTACCAGAGGTGGAACTGGCTGAAAGCACCCAGACCACAAATAGGAGGTTAATAAGTCCATCCTGCCATAACCATGGCTGAACTATAGGAAGTCCCCCTTTTTGGAGTTAAATAACTCCACAACCGCGACGCAAAAAATATTTACAGCTCCCGCATGAGCTAAACACGCTGCGCCCATGTACTAGATTCCTCTGGTAATCAAGCAAAAACAGAGCCGCTGCCACCGCAAATGTGTTGTTAATGCTGCGAGAGGCAAACACACTTATGCAAAATCAGGAACACAGAGAAAACTCACCTCCCTCCTTAGTTCCCTTGAGAGCTGGATGCTATTCACCACACACACATAATCCGCAAGCCTGTGAAAGCGGGTATGAGAGCCTCTCAAAAGACACCAGCAATGAATGTAGCGATTGCATTCCATTGGTCATACGGTTCCTTCGTGGTGTACTCAGGTTAAGGCCTCGAGTGAGACCAAGGGTCCTCACGTGGGATCTCGTTGTGGTGCTTGAAGCCCTCTGTAGACTTCCATTTAAGCCTATAGAGGAGATTTCAGATCGCTGTCTTACAATTAAGACTGCGCTGCTGCTCGCGCTTACCTCGCTAAAGAGAGTAGGAGACCTTCAGGCCCTTGGGGCTGTAGTCATTTGGCGATAAGGCTAGGTAAATCTGGGTATCATCTGCATAGCTGTGATATGCTATTTGGTTTCTTCTCATTATTTGACTTAGTGGGAGCATATACAGGCCCTAGAATTGAGCCTTGATGGACTCCGCGTGTCATGGACGTCCACTTAGACTTATGTTCTCCTATACTTAGGTGATAACCTCTCCCTTCTAAGTATGACCTGAACCATTTGAGAACCATTCCAGAAAGCCCGACCCAGTTTTCCAGTCTATCTAAAAGAATGTTATGATCGACAGTGTCGAACGCAGCACTGAGATCTAGTAATACCAGCACTGATATTTTGCCAGAATCTGAATTTAGGCGAATATCATTTATTATCTTTATGAGCGCTGTCTCTGTGCTATGATGTTGTCTGAAGCCAGATTGGAAATGGTCCAGGTATCCATTTGAGTTTATGTAGTGATTCAACTGATTGAAAACAACCTTTTCAATAATCTTGCCTATGAAAGATTACCACTCTTGTCCTAGCAATTTCCCAAGGCAGAGATTCTTCATCCCTCATGTCCTGGCAGTTTCCCCAGGCCGAGGTGTATTCATCTCCCTCATGTTCTGGCGGTTCCCCGGACAGAGATGTATTATCACTCGCGTCTTGGCAATTTCCCCAGTTGGAGACTGTTTCTGTGTTCTGGCATGATTCACCAGACACAACTCTTTCCACCCTTGTCCTAGAAGACACTAGGCAGGGACTTGGAATTATGGGGGCTTGGGCATCTTGTTCTCCATAGCGTGGATTCCTGCAGAGTTCCCGGAAGGGAACGTTTCGGGTTACATATGTAACCCTTGTTCCCTGAGGGAACGACACGCTGCGTCATTGACCATGATTTCCGCATTCCTGCCGCTTCATTCCTGGAAGCTGAAGCCGGCTTGAAACGCACTTGCTTTATTCTTCCCGGATTTATGACGTCATCACGCCGGTGACGTCACTCCCGTCATTTGATTGGTTGGTAGACTACGTTCAGAGAGAGGCCGGCCAGTGGCGTTCTCCATAGCATTTTAATGACGCAGAGTCTCGTTCCCTCAGGGACGTTATTCAAATACTTTACATTAGGTTCATCCAACATAGACATTGTGCACAAAAGTTGCACCACATGACATATGGTTACACTTCATGTTGTTTACATTATCTTTAGGTTTTAAAGACTTTTTAATTGATTGTCAAGACATACTAAACTGTGCTTTTATTTGTTTTCAAAGTAACGAGAATCAATCTGAAGTCGGTCTGGATTGCAAGGATATTGAAGAACTAAAAAAAAGGTAAAATAAAAGTATACAATTATGACAAGGAAGCAATAATTATACAGTATTATAAAAGAAAATAGGTGTACTATGATTTGTACGTGTATAATTGCATTACTGTTTACAGTTGTTTTCTTTTAATGTGTTATATGTAGACACAAAGAGGAGCTGAAGCAAATAAGGTAATACAAGTTATTTATATATAAAGTTAATATATAAAGTTATTTATAACATTACTAAACATGTTATAATCATATATGTTATGTATTTGTATGCATATTTGTGCATCTAAAGTAATGAATTAATTATTTACTCATAGTTCAGTGTATTGTAGACCTTCATACTACTTATAAAAGTGCATATTAATCATTGTCACAATTTTTGAAAACTAGTTTTGTGTTTAAATAAAATTTAATACAGTTTCCAGTTAAAAATTCACAAAATAATATATTTTTATTTAATGTCTGAAATTATTTGTTATTTTTCAAATTTCTAGAGATGAACTTGAAGAGTGCAAGAAAAAAATTGAGCAATTCCAAGCAAGGTATATTTTTCTACAATTTATCAATATTTTCAAGAGACCTGTGAAAATGGCAGTGTAGTCTTTTTGAGTATTTTTGTGACGTATCTGCGCCACCAGAGGGCGCTTGGCCAGTCAATGAATGCTCACACCACACAGACCTTTGCACCACACCTTGGACTGCATTTACTCCTCTATATAAACTTCCGGGTTACACTTATAGATTGCGAAGTCTTGATCTGACTCAGGAAGTGCTGCTCCGACTTGATTTGTCTTTAGAAAACTGCTGCAACTTGACTCGACTTGGAAGGAGCAGCTGCTACTTGACTGGACTCAGGAACCGCAGCTGTGACAAGGTCTATCTCAGGAACTGCAGCTGTGATGAGAACTGACCTTTCAGGGGACAGCTACTCCAAGTCACAGCCATCCCTTCAAGGTCAAGCAAGGGCACAGCTTCTTCTCCAGAGCCAAGTCACATCTCACCCGAGGGTCCAGAGCCAAGTCACGCCTCGCCTGAGCGTCCAGAGCCAAGTCACGCCTCGTCCGAGCGTCCAGAGCCAAGTGACGTCACGCCCGAACATTTAGAGCCAAGTCATGTCTCACCCGAGGGTCCAGAGCAAATTCATAATTCACTCGAGGGTCCAGAACCAAGTCACGTCAGCAGAGAGGGGAGTATACCATGCCCCATACATGAGGCCTGAGGAGTGAGAATCAACCTTGGGTGTAGTAAAGGACAGACTCCTAACCCTGAGAGACAGGGAGGAAAAACTGACCCGCCAGAGGGTACAGCTTGCCAACCCTATCCATTAATTTTTTAATGCTTAATGGCTGCACAGAAAGCAATCTCCCCTGCCCTCTGGCTGAATAGGGGGTGATTCTGAGTGGACTAATGCTTCTGTCTCAACAGAAGCATGGGGCTCTGTCCTGGCTGGATTACCGCAGAAGGTTGCGGAAGCCTGAGAGAGGTTAATCCTCAGAGTCAACACTCAAGAGAAGCCCACTCCACAGAGGAGTTATTAGTCCACTTAGAGAGGGATAGAAGCTCAGGGCGGAATTCTCGGTACGGAGGCCTGTAAGGTGAGAGAGTCCAGCAAGGCTGCCATGGGCATTCCTGTGAAGAAAAGACTTCTGCAAGCTTACCTGGAAAAAGGATGGAAGTCCTAAATTACCAAGCTGTAATGGGGGGACCTGGTGGCCAGTACCTTGCTGAGGACCTACCCTGAAAAATATAAAGGCAGGTCTCCAATAACAGCTAATATCTAGACAAAGTAAATAGATCATACTCACTTAGATGATGACTCACTTAGGACTTGTGTGTCCAGCCAGGGGTGTCCAGGAACCTCTTGCAAAGAGATATTTTTCAAGAGCTTACCTGGAAAAAGGTAGTGCTGTAGTGGGGACCTGAAGGCCAAAAGTGGCCCCGACATCCAGGTAGATTGAAAACAGTCAAGAAGAGATCAAAATAGACGAGTAGACACAAACAAATAGACACAGTCATAGTCGAAAGACTAGAGCAGGGTGCTTAAAGAGGACCTACCTAGGAGGAAGAAAAACACCACAAACTGGTCCCAGAAATACAGCAAAAAGGACTGGACACAAGGTAACAGGATCATACTCACCCATTCCGTTGCGCGAACAAATCAAGTAGGCCAGGAAAACATTCCTGTGAACCTGCCCAGACCACCCCAGTGGGCCATCTACCTATAATCCTAGCAGGAGAGATAGCTCTATCTATGCAGGGGCTAGGAAGACCGCTGCTTAAAACCGTAAACGGGGAGCAATCACCAAACCAGCAGAAAGGTATCCACAGATAGGCAGTGTGCCTGGGAAGGCTAACAGATCAGTGAAAACCCCCTGTATAACCTCCTAGAAGCAGCCCAAACCAACAGAGTGGGCTGTCTACTTAGAGCCCTAGCAGGGGAGACAGCACCATCTAGGCGAAGGTTTGAGAAGACTGCTTAAAATCCATACGAAGGAGAGCAGTCAGTAAGCTAGCACATAGACATTCTGAGATAACTGTGTGTAGAAAGGGCTACCAGAGGTGGAACTGGCTGAAAGCACCCAGACCACAAATAGGAGGTTAATAAGTCCATCCTGCCATAACCATGGCTGAACTATAGGAAGTCCCCCTTTTTGGAGTTAAATAACTCCACAACCGCGACGCAAAAAATATTTACAGCTCCCGCATGAGCTAAACACGCTGCGCCCATGTACTAGATTCCTCTGGTAATCAAGCAAAAACAGAGCCGCTGCCACCGCAAATGTGTTGTTAATGCTGCGAGAGGCAAACACACTTATGCAAAATCAGGAACACAGAGAAAACTCACCTCCCTCCTTAGTTCCCTTGAGAGCTGGATGCTATTCACCACACACACATAATCCGCAAGCCTGTGAAGGCGGGTATGAGAGCCTCTCAAAAGACACCAGCAATGAATGTAGCGATTGCATTCCATTGGTCATACGGTTCCTTCGTGGTGTACTCAGGTTAAGGCCTCGAGTGAGACCAAGGGTCCTCACGTGGGATCTCGTTGTGGTGCTTGAAGCCCTCTGTAGACTTCCATTTAAGCCTATAGAGGAGATTTCAGATCGCTGTCTTACAATTAAGACTGCGCTGCTGCTCGCGCTTACCTCGCTAAAGAGAGTAGGAGACCTTCAGGCCCTTGGGGCTGTAGTCATTTGGCGATAAGGCTAGGTAAATCTGGGTATCATCTGCATAGCTGTGATATGCTATTTGGTTTCTTCTCATTATTTGACTTAGTGGGAGCATATACAGGCCCTAGAATTGAGCCTTGATGGACTCCGCGTGTCATGGACGTCCACTTAGACTTATGTTCTCCTATACTTAGGTGATAACCTCTCCCTTCTAAGTATGACCTGAACCATTTGAGAACCATTCCAGAAAGCCCGACCCAGTTTTCCAGTCTATCTAAAAGAATGTTATGATCGACAGTGTCGAACGCAGCACTGAGATCTAGTAATACCAGCACTGATATTTTGCCAGAATCTGAATTTAGGCGAATATCATTTATTATCTTTATGAGCGCTGTCTCTGTGCTATGATGTTGTCTGAAGCCAGATTGGAAATGGTCCAGGTATCCATTTGAGTTTATGTAGTGATTCAACTGATTGAAAACAACCTTTTCAATAATCTTGCCTATGAAAGATTACCACTCTTGTCCTAGCAATTTCCCAAGGCAGAGATTCTTCATCCCTCATGTCCTGGCAGTTTCCCCAGGCCGAGGTGTATTCATCTCCCTCATGTTCTGGCGGTTCCCCGGACAGAGATGTATTATCACTCGCGTCTTGGCAATTTCCCCAGTTGGAGACTGTTTCTGTGTTCTGGCATGATTCACCAGACACAACTCTTTCCACCCTTGTCCTAGAAGACACTAGGCAGGGACTTGGAATTATGGGGGCTTGGGCATCTTGTTCTCCATAGCGTGGATTCCTGCAGAGTTCCCGGAAGGGAACGTTTCGGGTTACATATGTAACCCTTGTTCCCTGAGGGAACGACACGCTGCGTCATTGACCATGATTTCCGCATTCCTGCCGCTTCATTCCTGGAAGCTGAAGCCGGCTTGAAACGCACTTGCTTTATTCTTCCCGGATTTATGACGTCATCACGCCGGTGACGTCACTCCCGTCATTTGATTGGTTGGTAGACTACGTTCAGAGAGAGGCCGGCCAGTGGCGTTCTCCATAGCATTTTAATGACGCAGAGTCTCGTTCCCTCAGGGACGTTATTCAAATACTTTACATTAGGTTCATCCAACATAGACATTGTGCACAAAAGTTGCACCACATGACATATGGTTACACTTCATGTTGTTTACATTATCTTTAGGTTTTAAAGACTTTTTAATTGATTGTCAAGACATACTAAACTGTGCTTTTATTTGTTTTCAAAGTAATGAGAATCAATCTGAAGTCGGTCTGGATTGCAAGGATATTGAAGAACTAAAAAAAAGGTAAAATAAAAGTATACAATTATGACAAGGAAGCAATAATTATACAGTATTATAAAAGAAAATAGGTGTACTATGATTTGTACGTGTATAATTGCATTACTGTTTACAGTTGTTTTCTTTTAATGTGTTATATGTAGACACAAAGAGGAGCTGAAGCAAATAAGGTAATACAAGTTATTTATATATAAAGTTAATATATAAAGTTATTTATAACATTACTAAACATGTTATAATCATATATGTTATGTATTTGTATGCATATTTGTGCATCTAAAGTAATGAATTAATTATTTACTCATAGTTCAGTGTATTGTAGACCTTCATACTACTTATAAAAGTGCATATTAATCATTGTCACAATTTTTGAAAACTAGTTTTGTGTTTAAATAAAATTTAATACAGTTTCCAGTTAAAAATTCACAAAATAATATATTTTTATTTAATGTCTGAAATTATTTGTTATTTTTCAAATTTCTAGAGATGAACTTGAAGAGTGCAAGAAAAAAATTGAGCAATTCCAAGCAAGGTATATTTTTCTACAATTTATCAATATTTTCAAGAGACCTGTGAAAATGGCAGTGTAGTCTTTTTGAGCATTTTTGTGACGTATCTGCGCCAGCAGAGGGCGCTTGGCCAGTCAATGAATGCTCACACCACACAGACCTTTGCACCACACCTTGGACTGCATTTACTCCTCTATATAAACTTCCGGGTTACACTTATAGATTGCGAAGTCTTGATCTGACTCAGGAAGTGCTGCTCCGACTTGATTTGTCTTTAGAAAACTGCTGCAACTTGACTCGACTTGGAAGGAGCAGCTGCTACTTGACTGGACTCAGGAACCGCAGCTGTGACAAGGTCTATCTCAGGAACTGCAGCTGTGATGAGAACTGACCTTTCAGGGGACAGCTACTCCAAGTCACAGCCATCCCTTCAAGGTCAAGCAAGGGCACAGCTTCTTCTCCAGAGCCAAGTCACATCTCACCCGAGGGTCCAGAGCCAAGTCACGCCTCGCCTGAGCGTCCAGAGCCAAGTCACGCCTCGTCCGAGCGTCCAGAGCCAAGTGACGTCACGCCCGAACATTTAGAGCCAAGTCATGTCTCACCCGAGGGTCCAGAGCAAATTCATAATTCACTCGAGGGTCCAGAACCAAGTCACGTCAGCAGAGAGGGGAGTATACCATGCCCCATACATGAGGCCTGAGGAGTGAGAATCAACCTTGGGTGTAGTAAAGGACAGACTCCTAACCCTGAGAGACAGGGAGGAAAAACTGACCCGCCAGAGGGTACAGCTTGCCAACCCTATCCATTAATTTTTTAATGCTTAATGGCTGCACAGAAAGCAATCTCCCCTGCCCTCTGGCTGAATAGGGGGTGATTCTGAGTGGACTAATGCTTCTGTCTCAACAGAAGCATGGGGCTCTGTCCTGGCTGGATTACCGCAGAAGGTTGCGGAAGCCTGAGAGAGGTTAATCCTCAGAGTCAACACTCAAGAGAAGCCCACTCCACAGAGGAGTTATTAGTCCACTTAGAGAGGGATAGAAGCTCAGGGCGGAATTCTCGGTACGGAGGCCTGTAAGGTGAGAGAGTCCAGCAAGGCTGCCATGGGCATTCCTGTGAAGAAAAGACTTCTGCAAGCTTACCTGGAAAAAGGATGGAAGTCCTAAATTACCAAGCTGTAATGGGGGGACCTGGTGGCCAGTACCTTGCTGAGGACCTACCCTGAAAAATATAAAGGCAGGTCTCCAATAACAGCTAATATCTAGACAAAGTAAATAGATCATACTCACTTAGATGATGACTCACTTAGGACTTGTGTGTCCAGCCAGGGGTGTCCAGGAACCTCTTGCAAAGAGATATTTTTCAAGAGCTTACCTGGAAAAAGGTAGTGCTGTAGTGGGGACCTGAAGGCCAAAAGTGGCCCCGACGTCCAGGTAGATTGAAAACAGTCAAGAAGAGATCAAAATAGACGAGTAGACACAAACAAATAGACACAGTCATAGTCGAAAGACTAGAGCAGGGTGCTTAAAGAGGACCTACCTAGGAGGAAGAAAAACACCACAAACTGGTCCCAGAAATACAGCAAAAAGGACTGGACACAAGGTAACAGGATCATACTCACCCATTCCGTTGCGCGAACAAATCAAGTAGGCCAGGAAAACATTCCTGTGAACCTGCCCAGACCACCACAGTGGGCCATCTACCTATAATCCTAGCAGGAGAGATAGCTCTATCTATGCAGGGGCTAGGAAGACCGCTGCTTAAAACCGTAAACGGGGAGCAATCACCAAACCAGCAGAAAGGTATCCACAGATAGGCAGTGTGCCTGGGAAGGCTAACAGATCAGTGAAAACCCCCTGTATAACCTCCTAGAAGCAGCCCAAACCAACAGAGTGGGCTGTCTACTTAGAGCCCTAGCAGGGGAGACAGCACCATCTAGGCGAAGGTTTGAGAAGACTGCTTAAAAACCATACGAAGGAGAGCAGTCAGTAAGCTAGCACATAGACATTCTGAGATAACTGTGTGTAGAAAGGGCTACCAGAGGTGGAACTGGCTGAAAGCACCCAGACCACAAATAGGAGGTTAATAAGTCCATCCTGCCATAACCATGGCTGAACTATAGGAAGTCCCCCTTTTTGGAGTTAAATAACTCCACAACCGCGACGCAAAAAATATTTACAGCTCCCGCATGAGCTAAACACGCTGCGCCCATGTACTAGATTCCTCTGGTAATCAAGCAAAAACAGAGCCGCTGCCACCGCAAATGTGTTGTTAATGCTGCGAGAGGCAAACACACTTATGCAAAATCAGGAACACAGAGAAAACTCACCTCCCTCCTTAGTTCCCTTGAGAGCTGGATGCTATTCACCACACACACATAATCCGCAAGCCTGTGAAAGCGGGTATGAGAGCCTCTCAAAAGACACCAGCAATGAATGTAGCGATTGCATTCCATTGGTCATACGGTTCCTTCGTGGTGTACTCAGGTTAAGGCCTCGAGTGAGACCAAGGGTCCTCACGTGGGATCTCGTTGTGGTGCTTGAAGCCCTCTGTAGACTTCCATTTAAGCCTATAGAGGAGATTTCAGATCGCTGTCTTACAATTAAGACTGCGCTGCTGCTCGCGCTTACCTCGCTAAAGAGAGTAGGAGACCTTCAGGCCCTTGGGGCTGTAGTCATTTGGCGATAAGGCTAGGTAAATCTGGGTATCATCTGCATAGCTGTGATATGCTATTTGGTTTCTTCTCATTATTTGACTTAGTGGGAGCATATACAGGCCCTAGAATTGAGCCTTGATGGACTCCGCGTGTCATGGACGTCCACTTAGACTTATGTTCTCCTATACTTAGGTGATAACCTCTCCCTTCTAAGTATGACCTGAACCATTTGAGAACCATTCCAGAAAGCCCGACCCAGTTTTCCAGTCTATCTAAAAGAATGTTATGATCGACAGTGTCGAACGCAGCACTGAGATCTAGTAATACCAGCACTGATATTTTGCCAGAATCTGAATTTAGGCGAATATCATTTATTATCTTTATGAGCGCTGTCTCTGTGCTATGATGTTGTCTGAAGCCAGATTGGAAATGGTCCAGGTATCCATTTGAGTTTATGTAGTGATTCAACTGATTGAAAACAACCTTTTCAATAATCTTGCCTATGAAAGATTACCACTCTTGTCCTAGCAATTTCCCAAGGCAGAGATTCTTCATCCCTCATGTCCTGGCAGTTTCCCCAGGCCGAGGTGTATTCATCTCCCTCATGTTCTGGCGGTTCCCCGGACAGAGATGTATTATCACTCGCGTCTTGGCAATTTCCCCAGTTGGAGACTGTTTCTGTGTTCTGGCATGATTCACCAGACACAACTCTTTCCACCCTTGTCCTAGAAGACACTAGGCAGGGACTTGGAATTATGGGGGCTTGGGCATCTTGTTCTCCATAGCGTGGATTCCTGCAGAGTTCCCGGAAGGGAACGTTTCGGGTTACATATGTAACCCTTGTTCCCTGAGGGAACGACACGCTGCGTCATTGACCATGATTTCCGCATTCCTGCCGCTTCATTCCTGGAAGCTGAAGCCGGCTTGAAACGCACTTGCTTTATTCTTCCCGGATTTATGACGTCATCACGCCGGTGACGTCACTCCCGTCATTTGATTGGTTGGTAGACTACGTTCAGAGAGAGGCCGGCCAGTGGCGTTCTCCATAGCATTTTAATGACGCAGAGTCTCGTTCCCTCAGGGACGTTATTCAAATACTTTACATTAGGTTCATCCAACATAGACATTGTGCACAAAAGTTGCACCACATGACATATGGTTACACTTCATGTTGTTTACATTATCTTTAGGTTTTAAAGACTTTTTAATTGATTGTCAAGACATACTAAACTGTGCTTTTATTTGTTTTCAAAGTAACGAGAATCAATCTGAAGTCGGTCTGGATTGCAAGGATATTGAAGAACTAAAAAAAAGGTAAAATAAAAGTATACAATTATGACAAGGAAGCAATAATTATACAGTATTATAAAAGAAAATAGGTGTACTATGATTTGTACGTGTATAATTGCATTACTGTTTACAGTTGTTTTCTTTTAATGTGTTATATGTAGACACAAAGAGGAGCTGAAGCAAATAAGGTAATACAAGTTATTTATATATAAAGTTAATATATAAAGTTATTTATAACATTACTAAACATGTTATAATCATATATGTTATGTATTTGTATGCATATTTGTGCATCTAAAGTAATGAATTAATTATTTACTCATAGTTCAGTGTATTGTAGACCTTCATACTACTTATAAAAGTGCATATTAATCATTGTCACAATTTTTGAAAACTAGTTTTGTGTTTAAATAAAATTTAATACAGTTTCCAGTTAAAAATTCACAAAATAATATATTTTTATTTAATGTCTGAAATTATTTGTTATTTTTCAAATTTCTAGAGATGAACTTGAAGAGTGCAAGAAAAAAATTGAGCAATTCCAAGCAAGGTATATTTTTCTACAATTTATCAATATTTTCAAGAGACCTGTGAAAATGGCAGTGTAGTCTTTTTGAGTATTTTTGTGACGTATCTGCGCCACCAGAGGGCGCTTGGCCAGTCAATGAATGCTCACACCACACAGACCTTTGCACCACACCTTGGACTGCATTTACTCCTCTATATAAACTTCCGGGTTACACTTATAGATTGCGAAGTCTTGATCTGACTCAGGAAGTGCTGCTCCGACTTGATTTGTCTTTAGAAAACTGCTGCAACTTGACTCGACTTGGAAGGAGCAGCTGCTACTTGACTGGACTCAGGAACCGCAGCTGTGACAAGGTCTATCTCAGGAACTGCAGCTGTGATGAGAACTGACCTTTCAGGGGACAGCTACTCCAAGTCACAGCCATCCCTTCAAGGTCAAGCAAGGGCACAGCTTCTTCTCCAGAGCCAAGTCACATCTCACCCGAGGGTCCAGAGCCAAGTCACGCCTCGCCTGAGCGTCCAGAGCCAAGTCACGCCTCGTCCGAGCGTCCAGAGCCAAGTGACGTCACGCCCGAACATTTAGAGCCAAGTCATGTCTCACCCGAGGGTCCAGAGCAAATTCATAATTCACTCGAGGGTCCAGAACCAAGTCACGTCAGCAGAGAGGGGAGTATACCATGCCCCATACATGAGGCCTGAGGAGTGAGAATCAACCTTGGGTGTAGTAAAGGACAGACTCCTAACCCTGAGAGACAGGGAGGAAAAACTGACCCGCCAGAGGGTACAGCTTGCCAACCCTATCCATTAATTTTTTAATGCTTAATGGCTGCACAGAAAGCAATCTCCCCTGCCCTCTGGCTGAATAGGGGGTGATTCTGAGTGGACTAATGCTTCTGTCTCAACAGAAGCATGGGGCTCTGTCCTGGCTGGATTACCGCAGAAGGTTGCGGAAGCCTGAGAGAGGTTAATCCTCAGAGTCAACACTCAAGAGAAGCCCACTCCACAGAGGAGTTATTAGTCCACTTAGAGAGGGATAGAAGCTCAGGGCGGAATTCTCGGTACGGAGGCCTGTAAGGTGAGAGAGTCCAGCAAGGCTGCCATGGGCATTCCTGTGAAGAAAAGACTTCTGCAAGCTTACCTGGAAAAAGGATGGAAGTCCTAAATTACCAAGCTGTAATGGGGGGACCTGGTGGCCAGTACCTTGCTGAGGACCTACCCTGAAAAATATAAAGGCAGGTCTCCAATAACAGCTAATATCTAGACAAAGTAAATAGATCATACTCACTTAGATGATGACTCACTTAGGACTTGTGTGTCCAGCCAGGGGTGTCCAGGAACCTCTTGCAAAGAGATATTTTTCAAGAGCTTACCTGGAAAAAGGTAGTGCTGTAGTGGGGACCTGAAGGCCAAAAGTGGCCCCGACATCCAGGTAGATTGAAAACAGTCAAGAAGAGATCAAAATAGACGAGTAGACACAAACAAATAGACACAGTCATAGTCGAAAGACTAGAGCAGGGTGCTTAAAGAGGACCTACCTAGGAGGAAGAAAAACACCACAAACTGGTCCCAGAAATACAGCAAAAAGGACTGGACACAAGGTAACAGGATCATACTCACCCATTCCGTTGCGCGAACAAATCAAGTAGGCCAGGAAAACATTCCTGTGAACCTGCCCAGACCACCCCAGTGGGCCATCTACCTATAATCCTAGCAGGAGAGATAGCTCTATCTATGCAGGGGCTAGGAAGACCGCTGCTTAAAACCGTAAACGGGGAGCAATCACCAAACCAGCAGAAAGGTATCCACAGATAGGCAGTGTGCCTGGGAAGGCTAACAGATCAGTGAAAACCCCCTGTATAACCTCCTAGAAGCAGCCCAAACCAACAGAGTGGGCTGTCTACTTAGAGCCCTAGCAGGGGAGACAGCACCATCTAGGCGAAGGTTTGAGAAGACTGCTTAAAATCCATACGAAGGAGAGCAGTCAGTAAGCTAGCACATAGACATTCTGAGATAACTGTGTGTAGAAAGGGCTACCAGAGGTGGAACTGGCTGAAAGCACCCAGACCACAAATAGGAGGTTAATAAGTCCATCCTGCCATAACCATGGCTGAACTATAGGAAGTCCCCCTTTTTGGAGTTAAATAACTCCACAACCGCGACGCAAAAAATATTTACAGCTCCCGCATGAGCTAAACACGCTGCGCCCATGTACTAGATTCCTCTGGTAATCAAGCAAAAACAGAGCCGCTGCCACCGCAAATGTGTTGTTAATGCTGCGAGAGGCAAACACACTTATGCAAAATCAGGAACACAGAGAAAACTCACCTCCCTCCTTAGTTCCCTTGAGAGCTGGATGCTATTCACCACACACACATAATCCGCAAGCCTGTGAAGGCGGGTATGAGAGCCTCTCAAAAGACACCAGCAATGAATGTAGCGATTGCATTCCATTGGTCATACGGTTCCTTCGTGGTGTACTCAGGTTAAGGCCTCGAGTGAGACCAAGGGTCCTCACGTGGGATCTCGTTGTGGTGCTTGAAGCCCTCTGTAGACTTCCATTTAAGCCTATAGAGGAGATTTCAGATCGCTGTCTTACAATTAAGACTGCGCTGCTGCTCGCGCTTACCTCGCTAAAGAGAGTAGGAGACCTTCAGGCCCTTGGGGCTGTAGTCATTTGGCGATAAGGCTAGGTAAATCTGGGTATCATCTGCATAGCTGTGATATGCTATTTGGTTTCTTCTCATTATTTGACTTAGTGGGAGCATATACAGGCCCTAGAATTGAGCCTTGATGGACTCCGCGTGTCATGGACGTCCACTTAGACTTATGTTCTCCTATACTTAGGTGATAACCTCTCCCTTCTAAGTATGACCTGAACCATTTGAGAACCATTCCAGAAAGCCCGACCCAGTTTTCCAGTCTATCTAAAAGAATGTTATGATCGACAGTGTCGAACGCAGCACTGAGATCTAGTAATACCAGCACTGATATTTTGCCAGAATCTGAATTTAGGCGAATATCATTTATTATCTTTATGAGCGCTGTCTCTGTGCTATGATGTTGTCTGAAGCCAGATTGGAAATGGTCCAGGTATCCATTTGAGTTTATGTAGTGATTCAACTGATTGAAAACAACCTTTTCAATAATCTTGCCTATGAAAGATTACCACTCTTGTCCTAGCAATTTCCCAAGGCAGAGATTCTTCATCCCTCATGTCCTGGCAGTTTCCCCAGGCCGAGGTGTATTCATCTCCCTCATGTTCTGGCGGTTCCCCGGACAGAGATGTATTATCACTCGCGTCTTGGCAATTTCCCCAGTTGGAGACTGTTTCTGTGTTCTGGCATGATTCACCAGACACAACTCTTTCCACCCTTGTCCTAGAAGACACTAGGCAGGGACTTGGAATTATGGGGGCTTGGGCATCTTGTTCTCCATAGCGTGGATTCCTGCAGAGTTCCCGGAAGGGAACGTTTCGGGTTACATATGTAACCCTTGTTCCCTGAGGGAACGACACGCTGCGTCATTGACCATGATTTCCGCATTCCTGCCGCTTCATTCCTGGAAGCTGAAGCCGGCTTGAAACGCACTTGCTTTATTCTTCCCGGATTTATGACGTCATCACGCCGGTGACGTCACTCCCGTCATTTGATTGGTTGGTAGACTACGTTCAGAGAGAGGCCGGCCAGTGGCGTTCTCCATAGCATTTTAATGACGCAGAGTCTCGTTCCCTCAGGGACGTTATTCAAATACTTTACATTAGGTTCATCCAACATAGACATTGTGCACAAAAGTTGCACCACATGACATATGGTTACACTTCATGTTGTTTACATTATCTTTAGGTTTTAAAGACTTTTTAATTGATTGTCAAGACATACTAAACTGTGCTTTTATTTGTTTTCAAAGTAATGAGAATCAATCTGAAGTCGGTCTAGATTGCAAGGATATTGAAGAACTAAAAAAAAGGTAAAATAAAAGTATACAATTATGACAAGGAAACAATAATTATACAGTATTATAAAAGAAAATAGGTGTACTATGATTTGTACGTGTATAATTGCATTACTGTTTACAGTTGTTTTCTTTTAATGTGTTATATGTAGACACAAAGAGGAGCTGAAGCAAATAAGGTAATACAAGTTATTTATATATAAAGTTAATATATAAAGTTATTTATAACATTACTAAACATGTTATAATCATATATGTTATGTATTTGTATGCATATTTGTGCATCTAAAGTAATGAATTAATTATTTACTCATAGTTCAGTGTATTGTAGACCTTCATACTACTTATAAAAGTGCATATTAATCATTGTCACAATTTTTGAAAACTAGTTTTGTGTTTAAATAAAATTTAATACAGTTTCCAGTTAAAAATTCACAAAATAATATATTTTTATTTAATGTCTGAAATTATTTGTTATTTTTCAAATTTCTAGAGATGAACTTGAAGAGTGCAAGAAAAAAATTGAGCAATTCCAAGCAAGGTATATTTTTCTACAATTTATCAATATTTTCAAGAGACCTGTGAAAATGGCAGTGTAGTCTTTTTGAGCATTTTTGTGACGTATCTGCGCCACCAGAGGGCGCTTGGCCAGTCAATGAATGCTCACACCACACAGACCTTTGCACCACACCTTGGACTGCATTTACTCCTCTATATAAACTTCCGGGTTACACTTATAGATTGCGAAGTCTTGATCTGACTCAGGAAGTGCTGCTCCGACTTGATTTGTCTTTAGAAAACTGCTGCAACTTGACTCGACTTGGAAGGAGCAGCTGCTACTTGACTGGACTCAGGAACCGCAGCTGTGACAAGGTCTATCTCAGGAACTGCAGCTGTGATGAGAACTGACCTTTCAGGGGACAGCTACTCCAAGTCACAGCCATCCCTTCAAGGTCAAGCAAGGGCACAGCTTCTTCTCCAGAGCCAAGTCACATCTCACCCGAGGGTCCAGAGCCAAGTCACGCCTCGCCTGAGCGTCCAGAGCCAAGTCACGCCTCGTCCGAGCGTCCAGAGCCAAGTGACGTCACGCCCGAACATTTAGAGCCAAGTCATGTCTCACCCGAGGGTCCAGAGCAAATTCATAATTCACTCGAGGGTCCAGAACCAAGTCACGTCAGCAGAGAGGGGAGTATACCATGCCCCATACATGAGGCCTGAGGAGTGAGAATCAACCTTGGGTGTAGTAAAGGACAGACTCCTAACCCTGAGAGACAGGGAGGAAAAACTGACCCGCCAGAGGGTACAGCTTGCCAACCCTATCCATTAATTTTTTAATGCTTAATGGCTGCACAGAAAGCAATCTCCCCTGCCCTCTGGCTGAATAGGGGGTGATTCTGAGTGGACTAATGCTTCTGTCTCAACAGAAGCATGGGGCTCTGTCCTGGCTGGATTACCGCAGAAGGTTGCGGAAGCCTGAGAGAGGTTAATCCTCAGAGTCAACACTCAAGAGAAGCCCACTCCACAGAGGAGTTATTAGTCCACTTAGAGAGGGATAGAAGCTCAGGGCGGAATTCTCGGTACGGAGGCCTGTAAGGTGAGAGAGTCCAGCAAGGCTGCCATGGGCATTCCTGTGAAGAAAAGACTTCTGCAAGCTTACCTGGAAAAAGGATGGAAGTCCTAAATTACCAAGCTGTAATGGGGGGACCTGGTGGCCAGTACCTTGCTGAGGACCTACCCTGAAAAATATAAAGGCAGGTCTCCAATAACAGCTAATATCTAGACAAAGTAAATAGATCATACTCACTTAGATGATGACTCACTTAGGACTTGTGTGTCCAGCCAGGGGTGTCCAGGAACCTCTTGCAAAGAGATATTTTTCAAGAGCTTACCTGGAAAAAGGTAGTGCTGTAGTGGGGACCTGAAGGCCAAAAGTGGCCCCGACGTCCAGGTAGATTGAAAACAGTCAAGAAGAGATCAAAATAGACGAGTAGACACAAACAAATAGACACAGTCATAGTCGAAAGACTAGAGCAGGGTGCTTAAAGAGGACCTACCTAGGAGGAAGAAAAACACCACAAACTGGTCCCAGAAATACAGCAAAAAGGACTGGACACAAGGTAACAGGATCATACTCACCCATTCCGTTGCGCGAACAAATCAAGTAGGCCAGGAAAACATTCCTGTGAACCTGCCCAGACCACCACAGTGGGCCATCTACCTATAATCCTAGCAGGAGAGATAGCTCTATCTATGCAGGGGCTAGGAAGACCGCTGCTTAAAACCGTAAACGGGGAGCAATCACCAAACCAGCAGAAAGGTATCCACAGATAGGCAGTGTGCCTGGGAAGGCTAACAGATCAGTGAAAACCCCCTGTATAACCTCCTAGAAGCAGCCCAAACCAACAGAGTGGGCTGTCTACTTAGAGCCCTAGCAGGGGAGACAGCACCATCTAGGCGAAGGTTTGAGAAGACTGCTTAAAAACCATACGAAGGAGAGCAGTCAGTAAGCTAGCACATAGACATTCTGAGATAACTGTGTGTAGAAAGGGCTACCAGAGGTGGAACTGGCTGAAAGCACCCAGACCACAAATAGGAGGTTAATAAGTCCATCCTGCCATAACCATGGCTGAACTATAGGAAGTCCCCCTTTTTGGAGTTAAATAACTCCACAACCGCGACGCAAAAAATATTTACAGCTCCCGCATGAGCTAAACACGCTGCGCCCATGTACTAGATTCCTCTGGTAATCAAGCAAAAACAGAGCCGCTGCCACCGCAAATGTGTTGTTAATGCTGCGAGAGGCAAACACACTTATGCAAAATCAGGAACACAGAGAAAACTCACCTCCCTCCTTAGTTCCCTTGAGAGCTGGATGCTATTCACCACACACACATAATCCGCAAGCCTGTGAAAGCGGGTATGAGAGCCTCTCAAAAGACACCAGCAATGAATGTAGCGATTGCATTCCATTGGTCATACGGTTCCTTCGTGGTGTACTCAGGTTAAGGCCTCGAGTGAGACCAAGGGTCCTCACGTGGGATCTCGTTGTGGTGCTTGAAGCCCTCTGTAGACTTCCATTTAAGCCTATAGAGGAGATTTCAGATCGCTGTCTTACAATTAAGACTGCGCTGCTGCTCGCGCTTACCTCGCTAAAGAGAGTAGGAGACCTTCAGGCCCTTGGGGCTGTAGTCATTTGGCGATAAGGCTAGGTAAATCTGGGTATCATCTGCATAGCTGTGATATGCTATTTGGTTTCTTCTCATTATTTGACTTAGTGGGAGCATATACAGGCCCTAGAATTGAGCCTTGATGGACTCCGCGTGTCATGGACGTCCACTTAGACTTATGTTCTCCTATACTTAGGTGATAACCTCTCCCTTCTAAGTATGACCTGAACCATTTGAGAACCATTCCAGAAAGCCCGACCCAGTTTTCCAGTCTATCTAAAAGAATGTTATGATCGACAGTGTCGAACGCAGCACTGAGATCTAGTAATACCAGCACTGATATTTTGCCAGAATCTGAATTTAGGCGAATATCATTTATTATCTTTATGAGCGCTGTCTCTGTGCTATGATGTTGTCTGAAGCCAGATTGGAAATGGTCCAGGTATCCATTTGAGTTTATGTAGTGATTCAACTGATTGAAAACAACCTTTTCAATAATCTTGCCTATGAAAGATTACCACTCTTGTCCTAGCAATTTCCCAAGGCAGAGATTCTTCATCCCTCATGTCCTGGCAGTTTCCCCAGGCCGAGGTGTATTCATCTCCCTCATGTTCTGGCGGTTCCCCGGACAGAGATGTATTATCACTCGCGTCTTGGCAATTTCCCCAGTTGGAGACTGTTTCTGTGTTCTGGCATGATTCACCAGACACAACTCTTTCCACCCTTGTCCTAGAAGACACTAGGCAGGGACTTGGAATTATGGGGGCTTGGGCATCTTGTTCTCCATAGCGTGGATTCCTGCAGAGTTCCCGGAAGGGAACGTTTCGGGTTACATATGTAACCCTTGTTCCCTGAGGGAACGACACGCTGCGTCATTGACCATGATTTCCGCATTCCTGCCGCTTCATTCCTGGAAGCTGAAGCCGGCTTGAAACGCACTTGCTTTATTCTTCCCGGATTTATGACGTCATCACGCCGGTGACGTCACTCCCGTCATTTGATTGGTTGGTAGACTACGTTCAGAGAGAGGCCGGCCAGTGGCGTTCTCCATAGCATTTTAATGACGCAGAGTCTCGTTCCCTCAGGGACGTTATTCAAATACTTTACATTAGGTTCATCCAACATAGACATTGTGCACAAAAGTTGCACCACATGACATATGGTTACACTTCATGTTGTTTACATTATCTTTAGGTTTTAAAGACTTTTTAATTGATTGTCAAGACATACTAAACTGTGCTTTTATTTGTTTTCAAAGTAACGAGAATCAATCTGAAGTCGGTCTGGATTGCAAGGATATTGAAGAACTAAAAAAAAGGTAAAATAAAAGTATACAATTATGACAAGGAAGCAATAATTATACAGTATTATAAAAGAAAATAGGTGTACTATGATTTGTACGTGTATAATTGCATTACTGTTTACAGTTGTTTTCTTTTAATGTGTTATATGTAGACACAAAGAGGAGCTGAAGCAAATAAGGTAATACAAGTTATTTATATATAAAGTTAATATATAAAGTTATTTATAACATTACTAAACATGTTATAATCATATATGTTATGTATTTGTATGCATATTTGTGCATCTAAAGTAATGAATTAATTATTTACTCATAGTTCAGTGTATTGTAGACCTTCATACTACTTATAAAAGTGCATATTAATCATTGTCACAATTTTTGAAAACTAGTTTTGTGTTTAAATAAAATTTAATACAGTTTCCAGTTAAAAATTCACAAAATAATATATTTTTATTTAATGTCTGAAATTATTTGTTATTTTTCAAATTTCTAGAGATGAACTTGAAGAGTGCAAGAAAAAAATTGAGCAATTCCAAGCAAGGTATATTTTTCTACAATTTATCAATATTTTCAAGAGACCTGTGAAAATGGCAGTGTAGTCTTTTTGAGTATTTTTGTGACGTATCTGCGCCACCAGAGGGCGCTTGGCCAGTCAATGAATGCTCACACCACACAGACCTTTGCACCACACCTTGGACTGCATTTACTCCTCTATATAAACTTCCGGGTTACACTTATAGATTGCGAAGTCTTGATCTGACTCAGGAAGTGCTGCTCCGACTTGATTTGTCTTTAGAAAACTGCTGCAACTTGACTCGACTTGGAAGGAGCAGCTGCTACTTGACTGGACTCAGGAACCGCAGCTGTGACAAGGTCTATCTCAGGAACTGCAGCTGTGATGAGAACTGACCTTTCAGGGGACAGCTACTCCAAGTCACAGCCATCCCTTCAAGGTCAAGCAAGGGCACAGCTTCTTCTCCAGAGCCAAGTCACATCTCACCCGAGGGTCCAGAGCCAAGTCACGCCTCGCCTGAGCGTCCAGAGCCAAGTCACGCCTCGTCCGAGCGTCCAGAGCCAAGTGACGTCACGCCCGAACATTTAGAGCCAAGTCATGTCTCACCCGAGGGTCCAGAGCAAATTCATAATTCACTCGAGGGTCCAGAACCAAGTCACGTCAGCAGAGAGGGGAGTATACCATGCCCCATACATGAGGCCTGAGGAGTGAGAATCAACCTTGGGTGTAGTAAAGGACAGACTCCTAACCCTGAGAGACAGGGAGGAAAAACTGACCCGCCAGAGGGTACAGCTTGCCAACCCTATCCATTAATTTTTTAATGCTTAATGGCTGCACAGAAAGCAATCTCCCCTGCCCTCTGGCTGAATAGGGGGTGATTCTGAGTGGACTAATGCTTCTGTCTCAACAGAAGCATGGGGCTCTGTCCTGGCTGGATTACCGCAGAAGGTTGCGGAAGCCTGAGAGAGGTTAATCCTCAGAGTCAACACTCAAGAGAAGCCCACTCCACAGAGGAGTTATTAGTCCACTTAGAGAGGGATAGAAGCTCAGGGCGGAATTCTCGGTACGGAGGCCTGTAAGGTGAGAGAGTCCAGCAAGGCTGCCATGGGCATTCCTGTGAAGAAAAGACTTCTGCAAGCTTACCTGGAAAAAGGATGGAAGTCCTAAATTACCAAGCTGTAATGGGGGGACCTGGTGGCCAGTACCTTGCTGAGGACCTACCCTGAAAAATATAAAGGCAGGTCTCCAATAACAGCTAATATCTAGACAAAGTAAATAGATCATACTCACTTAGATGATGACTCACTTAGGACTTGTGTGTCCAGCCAGGGGTGTCCAGGAACCTCTTGCAAAGAGATATTTTTCAAGAGCTTACCTGGAAAAAGGTAGTGCTGTAGTGGGGACCTGAAGGCCAAAAGTGGCCCCGACATCCAGGTAGATTGAAAACAGTCAAGAAGAGATCAAAATAGACGAGTAGACACAAACAAATAGACACAGTCATAGTCGAAAGACTAGAGCAGGGTGCTTAAAGAGGACCTACCTAGGAGGAAGAAAAACACCACAAACTGGTCCCAGAAATACAGCAAAAAGGACTGGACACAAGGTAACAGGATCATACTCACCCATTCCGTTGCGCGAACAAATCAAGTAGGCCAGGAAAACATTCCTGTGAACCTGCCCAGACCACCCCAGTGGGCCATCTACCTATAATCCTAGCAGGAGAGATAGCTCTATCTATGCAGGGGCTAGGAAGACCGCTGCTTAAAACCGTAAACGGGGAGCAATCACCAAACCAGCAGAAAGGTATCCACAGATAGGCAGTGTGCCTGGGAAGGCTAACAGATCAGTGAAAACCCCCTGTATAACCTCCTAGAAGCAGCCCAAACCAACAGAGTGGGCTGTCTACTTAGAGCCCTAGCAGGGGAGACAGCACCATCTAGGCGAAGGTTTGAGAAGACTGCTTAAAATCCATACGAAGGAGAGCAGTCAGTAAGCTAGCACATAGACATTCTGAGATAACTGTGTGTAGAAAGGGCTACCAGAGGTGGAACTGGCTGAAAGCACCCAGACCACAAATAGGAGGTTAATAAGTCCATCCTGCCATAACCATGGCTGAACTATAGGAAGTCCCCCTTTTTGGAGTTAAATAACTCCACAACCGCGACGCAAAAAATATTTACAGCTCCCGCATGAGCTAAACACGCTGCGCCCATGTACTAGATTCCTCTGGTAATCAAGCAAAAACAGAGCCGCTGCCACCGCAAATGTGTTGTTAATGCTGCGAGAGGCAAACACACTTATGCAAAATCAGGAACACAGAGAAAACTCACCTCCCTCCTTAGTTCCCTTGAGAGCTGGATGCTATTCACCACACACACATAATCCGCAAGCCTGTGAAGGCGGGTATGAGAGCCTCTCAAAAGACACCAGCAATGAATGTAGCGATTGCATTCCATTGGTCATACGGTTCCTTCGTGGTGTACTCAGGTTAAGGCCTCGAGTGAGACCAAGGGTCCTCACGTGGGATCTCGTTGTGGTGCTTGAAGCCCTCTGTAGACTTCCATTTAAGCCTATAGAGGAGATTTCAGATCGCTGTCTTACAATTAAGACTGCGCTGCTGCTCGCGCTTACCTCGCTAAAGAGAGTAGGAGACCTTCAGGCCCTTGGGGCTGTAGTCATTTGGCGATAAGGCTAGGTAAATCTGGGTATCATCTGCATAGCTGTGATATGCTATTTGGTTTCTTCTCATTATTTGACTTAGTGGGAGCATATACAGGCCCTAGAATTGAGCCTTGATGGACTCCGCGTGTCATGGACGTCCACTTAGACTTATGTTCTCCTATACTTAGGTGATAACCTCTCCCTTCTAAGTATGACCTGAACCATTTGAGAACCATTCCAGAAAGCCCGACCCAGTTTTCCAGTCTATCTAAAAGAATGTTATGATCGACAGTGTCGAACGCAGCACTGAGATCTAGTAATACCAGCACTGATATTTTGCCAGAATCTGAATTTAGGCGAATATCATTTATTATCTTTATGAGCGCTGTCTCTGTGCTATGATGTTGTCTGAAGCCAGATTGGAAATGGTCCAGGTATCCATTTGAGTTTATGTAGTGATTCAACTGATTGAAAACAACCTTTTCAATAATCTTGCCTATGAAAGATTACCACTCTTGTCCTAGCAATTTCCCAAGGCAGAGATTCTTCATCCCTCATGTCCTGGCAGTTTCCCCAGGCCGAGGTGTATTCATCTCCCTCATGTTCTGGCGGTTCCCCGGACAGAGATGTATTATCACTCGCGTCTTGGCAATTTCCCCAGTTGGAGACTGTTTCTGTGTTCTGGCATGATTCACCAGACACAACTCTTTCCACCCTTGTCCTAGAAGACACTAGGCAGGGACTTGGAATTATGGGGGCTTGGGCATCTTGTTCTCCATAGCGTGGATTCCTGCAGAGTTCCCGGAAGGGAACGTTTCGGATTACATATGTAACCCTTGTTCCCTGAGGGAACGACACGCTGCGTCATTGACCATGATTTCCGCATTCCTGCCGCTTCATTCCTGGAAGCTGAAGCCGGCTTGAAACGCACTTGCTTTATTCTTCCCGGATTTATGACGTCATCACGCCGGTGACGTCACTCCCGTCATTTGATTGGTTGGTAGACTACGTTCAGAGAGAGGCCGGCCAGTGGCGTTCTCCATAGCATTTTAATGACGCAGAGTCTCGTTCCCTCAGGGACGTTATTCAAATACTTTACATTAGGTTCATCCAACATAGACATTGTGCACAAAAGTTGCACCACATGACATATGGTTACACTTCATGTTGTTTACATTATCTTTAGGTTTTAAAGACTTTTTAATTGATTGTCAAGACATACTAAACTGTGCTTTTATTTGTTTTCAAAGTAATGAGAATCAATCTGAAGTCGGTCTAGATTGCAAGGATATTGAAGAACTAAAAAAAAGGTAAAATAAAAGTATACAATTATGACAAGGAAACAATAATTATACAGTATTATAAAAGAAAATAGGTGTACTATGATTTGTACGTGTATAATTGCATTACTGTTTACAGTTGTTTTCTTTTAATGTGTTATATGTAGACACAAAGAGGAGCTGAAGCAAATAAGGTAATACAAGTTATTTATATATAAAGTTAATATATAAAGTTATTTATAACATTACTAAACATGTTATAATCATATATGTTATGTATTTGTATGCATATTTGTGCATCTAAAGTAATGAATTAATTATTTACTCATAGTTCAGTGTATTGTAGACCTTCATACTACTTATAAAAGTGCATATTAATCATTGTCACAATTTTTGAAAACTAGTTTTGTGTTTAAATAAAATTTAATACAGTTTCCAGTTAAAAATTCACAAAATAATATATTTTTATTTAATGTCTGAAATTATTTGTTATTTTTCAAATTTCTAGAGATGAACTTGAAGAGTGCAAGAAAAAAATTGAGCAATTCCAAGCAAGGTATATTTTTCTACAATTTATCAATATTTTCAAGAGACCTGTGAAAATGGCAGTGTAGTCTTTTTGAGCATTTTTGTGACGTATCTGCGCCACCAGAGGGCGCTTGGCCAGTCAATGAATGCTCACACCACACAGACCTTTGCACCACACCTTGGACTGCATTTACTCCTCTATATAAACTTCCGGGTTACACTTATAGATTGCGAAGTCTTGATCTGACTCAGGAAGTGCTGCTCCGACTTGATTTGTCTTTAGAAAACTGCTGCAACTTGACTCGACTTGGAAGGAGCAGCTGCTACTTGACTGGACTCAGGAACCGCAGCTGTGACAAGGTCTATCTCAGGAACTGCAGCTGTGATGAGAACTGACCTTTCAGGGGACAGCTACTCCAAGTCACAGCCATCCCTTCAAGGTCAAGCAAGGGCACAGCTTCTTCTCCAGAGCCAAGTCACATCTCACCCGAGGGTCCAGAGCCAAGTCACGCCTCGCCTGAGCGTCCAGAGCCAAGTCACGCCTCGTCCGAGCGTCCAGAGCCAAGTGACGTCACGCCCGAACATTTAGAGCCAAGTCATGTCTCACCCGAGGGTCCAGAGCAAATTCATAATTCACTCGAGGGTCCAGAACCAAGTCACGTCAGCAGAGAGGGGAGTATACCATGCCCCATACATGAGGCCTGAGGAGTGAGAATCAACCTTGGGTGTAGTAAAGGACAGACTCCTAACCCTGAGAGACAGGGAGGAAAAACTGACCCGCCAGAGGGTACAGCTTGCCAACCCTATCCATTAATTTTTTAATGCTTAATGGCTGCACAGAAAGCAATCTCCCCTGCCCTCTGGCTGAATAGGGGGTGATTCTGAGTGGACTAATGCTTCTGTCTCAACAGAAGCATGGGGCTCTGTCCTGGCTGGATTACCGCAGAAGGTTGCGGAAGCCTGAGAGAGGTTAATCCTCAGAGTCAACACTCAAGAGAAGCCCACTCCACAGAGGAGTTATTAGTCCACTTAGAGAGGGATAGAAGCTCAGGGCGGAATTCTCGGTACGGAGGCCTGTAAGGTGAGAGAGTCCAGCAAGGCTGCCATGGGCATTCCTGTGAAGAAAAGACTTCTGCAAGCTTACCTGGAAAAAGGATGGAAGTCCTAAATTACCAAGCTGTAATGGGGGGACCTGGTGGCCAGTACCTTGCTGAGGACCTACCCTGAAAAATATAAAGGCAGGTCTCCAATAACAGCTAATATCTAGACAAAGTAAATAGATCATACTCACTTAGATGATGACTCACTTAGGACTTGTGTGTCCAGCCAGGGGTGTCCAGGAACCTCTTGCAAAGAGATATTTTTCAAGAGCTTACCTGGAAAAAGGTAGTGCTGTAGTGGGGACCTGAAGGCCAAAAGTGGCCCCGACGTCCAGGTAGATTGAAAACAGTCAAGAAGAGATCAAAATAGACGAGTAGACACAAACAAATAGACACAGTCATAGTCGAAAGACTAGAGCAGGGTGCTTAAAGAGGACCTACCTAGGAGGAAGAAAAACACCACAAACTGGTCCCAGAAATACAGCAAAAAGGACTGGACACAAGGTAACAGGATCATACTCACCCATTCCGTTGCGCGAACAAATCAAGTAGGCCAGGAAAACATTCCTGTGAACCTGCCCAGACCACCACAGTGGGCCATCTACCTATAATCCTAGCAGGAGAGATAGCTCTATCTATGCAGGGGCTAGGAAGACCGCTGCTTAAAACCGTAAACGGGGAGCAATCACCAAACCAGCAGAAAGGTATCCACAGATAGGCAGTGTGCCTGGGAAGGCTAACAGATCAGTGAAAACCCCCTGTATAACCTCCTAGAAGCAGCCCAAACCAACAGAGTGGGCTGTCTACTTAGAGCCCTAGCAGGGGAGACAGCACCATCTAGGCGAAGGTTTGAGAAGACTGCTTAAAAACCATACGAAGGAGAGCAGTCAGTAAGCTAGCACATAGACATTCTGAGATAACTGTGTGTAGAAAGGGCTACCAGAGGTGGAACTGGCTGAAAGCACCCAGACCACAAATAGGAGGTTAATAAGTCCATCCTGCCATAACCATGGCTGAACTATAGGAAGTCCCCCTTTTTGGAGTTAAATAACTCCACAACCGCGACGCAAAAAATATTTACAGCTCCCGCATGAGCTAAACACGCTGCGCCCATGTACTAGATTCCTCTGGTAATCAAGCAAAAACAGAGCCGCTGCCACCGCAAATGTGTTGTTAATGCTGCGAGAGGCAAACACACTTATGCAAAATCAGGAACACAGAGAAAACTCACCTCCCTCCTTAGTTCCCTTGAGAGCTGGATGCTATTCACCACACACACATAATCCGCAAGCCTGTGAAGGCGGGTATGAGAGCCTCTCAAAAGACACCAGCAATGAATGTAGCGATTGCATTCCATTGGTCATACGGTTCCTTCGTGGTGTACTCAGGTTAAGGCCTCGAGTGAGACCAAGGGTCCTCACGTGGGATCTCGTTGTGGTGCTTGAAGCCCTCTGTAGACTTCCATTTAAGCCTATAGAGGAGATTTCAGATCGCTGTCTTACAATTAAGACTGCGCTGCTGCTCGCGCTTACCTCGCTAAAGAGAGTAGGAGACCTTCAGGCCCTTGGGGCTGTAGTCATTTGGCGATAAGGCTAGGTAAATCTGGGTATCATCTGCATAGCTGTGATATGCTATTTGGTTTCTTCTCATTATTTGACTTAGTGGGAGCATATACAGGCCCTAGAATTGAGCCTTGATGGACTCCGCGTGTCATGGACGTCCACTTAGACTTATGTTCTCCTATACTTAGGTGATAACCTCTCCCTTCTAAGTATGACCTGAACCATTTGAGAACCATTCCAGAAAGCCCGACCCAGTTTTCCAGTCTATCTAAAAGAATGTTATGATCGACAGTGTCGAACGCAGCACTGAGATCTAGTAATACCAGCACTGATATTTTGCCAGAATCTGAATTTAGGCGAATATCATTTATTATCTTTATGAGCGCTGTCTCTGTGCTATGATGTTGTCTGAAGCCAGATTGGAAATGGTCCAGGTATCCATTTGAGTTTATGTAGTGATTCAACTGATTGAAAACAACCTTTTCAATAATCTTGCCTATGAAAGATTACCACTCTTGTCCTAGCAATTTCCCAAGGCAGAGATTCTTCATCCCTCATGTCCTGGCAGTTTCCCCAGGCCGAGGTGTATTCATCTCCCTCATGTTCTGGCGGTTCCCCGGACAGAGATGTATTATCACTCGCGTCTTGGCAATTTCCCCAGTTGGAGACTGTTTCTGTGTTCTGGCATGATTCACCAGACACAACTTTTTCCACCCTTGTCCTAGAAGACACTAGGCAGGGACTTGGAATTATGGGGGCTTGGGCATCTTGTTCTCCATAGCGTGGATTCCTGCAGAGTTCCCGGAAGGGAACGTTTCGGGTTACATATGTAACCCTTGTTCCCTGAGGGAACGACACGCTGCGTCATTGACCATTATTTCCGCATTCCTGCCGCTTCATTCCTGGAAGCTGAAGCCGGCTTGAAACGCACTTGCTTTATTCTTCCCGGATTTATGACGTCATCACGCCGGTGACGTCACTCTCGTCATTTGATTGGTTGGTAGACTACGTTCAGAGAGAGGCCGGCCAGTGGCGTTCTCCATAGCATTTTAATGACGCAGAGTCTCGTTCCCTCAGGGACGTTATTCAAATACTTTACATTAGGTTCATCCAACATAGACATTGTGCACAAAAGTTGCACCACATGACATATGGTTACACTTCATGTTGTTTACATTATCTTTATGTTTTAAAGACTTTTTAATTGATTGTCAAGACATACTAAACTGTGCTTTTATTTGTTTTCAAAGTAATGAGAATCAATCTGAAGTCGGTCTAGATTGCAAGGATATTGAAGAACTAAAAAAAAGGTAAAATAAAAGTATACAATTATGACAAGGAAACAATAATTATACAGTATTATAAAAGAAAATAGGTGTACTATGATTTGTACGTGTATAATTGCATTACTGTTTACAGTTGTTTTCTTTTAATGTGTTATATGTAGACACAAAGAGGAGCTGAAGCAAATAAGGTAATACAAGTTATTTATATATAAAGTTAATATATAAAGTTATTTATAACATTACTAAACATGTTATAATCATATATGTTATGTATTTGTATGCATATTTGTGCATCTAAAGTAATGAATTAATTATTTACTCATAGTTCAGTGTATTGTAGACCTTCATACTACTTATAAAAGTGCATATTAATCATTGTCACAATTTTTGAAAACTAGTTTTGTGTTTAAATAAAATTTAATACAGTTTCCAGTTAAAAATTCACAAAATAATATATTTTTATTTAATGTCTGAAATTATTTGTTATTTTTCAAATTTCTAGAGATGAACTTGAAGAGTGCAAGAAAAAAATTGAGCAATTCCAAGCAAGGTATATTTTTCTACAATTTATCAATATTTTCAAGAGACCTGTGAAAATGGCAGTGTAGTCTTTTTGAGTATTTTTGTGACGTATCTGCGCCACCAGAGGGCGCTTGGCCAGTCAATGAATGCTCACACCACACAGACCTTTGCACCACACCTTGGACTGCATTTACTCCTCTATATAAACTTCCGGGTTACACTTATAGATTGCGAAGTCTTGATCTGACTCAGGAAGTGCTGCTCCGACTTGATTTGTCTTTAGAAAACTGCTGCAACTTGACTCGACTTGGAAGGAGCAGCTGCTACTTGACTGGACTCAGGAACCGCAGCTGTGACAAGGTCTATCTCAGGAACTGCAGCTGTGATGAGAACTGACCTTTCAGGGGACAGCTACTCCAAGTCACAGCCATCCCTTCAAGGTCAAGCAAGGGCACAGCTTCTTCTCCAGAGCCAAGTCACATCTCACCCGAGGGTCCAGAGCCAAGTCACGCCTCGCCTGAGCGTCCAGAGCCAAGTCACGCCTCGTCCGAGCGTCCAGAGCCAAGTGACGTCACGCCCGAACATTTAGAGCCAAGTCATGTCTCACCCGAGGGTCCAGAGCAAATTCATAATTCACTCGAGGGTCCAGAACCAAGTCACGTCAGCAGAGAGGGGAGTATACCATGCCCCATACATGAGGCCTGAGGAGTGAGAATCAACCTTGGGTGTAGTAAAGGACAGACTCCTAACCCTGAGAGACAGGGAGGAAAAACTGACCCGCCAGAGGGTACAGCTTGCCAACCCTATCCATTAATTTTTTAATGCTTAATGGCTGCACAGAAAGCAATCTCCCCTGCCCTCTGGCTGAATAGGGGGTGATTCTGAGTGGACTAATGCTTCTGTCTCAACAGAAGCATGGGGCTCTGTCCTGGCTGGATTACCGCAGAAGGTTGCGGAAGCCTGAGAGAGGTTAATCCTCAGAGTCAACACTCAAGAGAAGCCCACTCCACAGAGGAGTTATTAGTCCACTTAGAGAGGGATAGAAGCTCAGGGCGGAATTCTCGGTACGGAGGCCTGTAAGGTGAGAGAGTCCAGCAAGGCTGCCATGGGCATTCCTGTGAAGAAAAGACTTCTGCAAGCTTACCTGGAAAAAGGATGGAAGTCCTAAATTACCAAGCTGTAATGGGGGGACCTGGTGGCCAGTACCTTGCTGAGGACCTACCCTGAAAAATATAAAGGCAGGTCTCCAATAACAGCTAATATCTAGACAAAGTAAATAGATCATACTCACTTAGATGATGACTCACTTAGGACTTGTGTGTCCAGCCAGGGGTGTCCAGGAACCTCTTGCAAAGAGATATTTTTCAAGAGCTTACCTGGAAAAAGGTAGTGCTGTAGTGGGGACCTGAAGGCCAAAAGTGGCCCCGACATCCAGGTAGATTGAAAACAGTCAAGAAGAGATCAAAATAGACGAGTAGACACAAACAAATAGACACAGTCATAGTCGAAAGACTAGAGCAGGGTGCTTAAAGAGGACCTACCTAGGAGGAAGAAAAACACCACAAACTGGTCCCAGAAATACAGCAAAAAGGACTGGACACAAGGTAACAGGATCATACTCACCCATTCCGTTGCGCGAACAAATCAAGTAGGCCAGGAAAACATTCCTGTGAACCTGCCCAGACCACCCCAGTGGGCCATCTACCTATAATCCTAGCAGGAGAGATAGCTCTATCTATGCAGGGGCTAGGAAGACCGCTGCTTAAAACCGTAAACGGGGAGCAATCACCAAACCAGCAGAAAGGTATCCACAGATAGGCAGTGTGCCTGGGAAGGCTAACAGATCAGTGAAAACCCCCTGTATAACCTCCTAGAAGCAGCCCAAACCAACAGAGTGGGCTGTCTACTTAGAGCCCTAGCAGGGGAGACAGCACCATCTAGGCGAAGGTTTGAGAAGACTGCTTAAAATCCATACGAAGGAGAGCAGTCAGTAAGCTAGCACATAGACATTCTGAGATAACTGTGTGTAGAAAGGGCTACCAGAGGTGGAACTGGCTGAAAGCACCCAGACCACAAATAGGAGGTTAATAAGTCCATCCTGCCATAACCATGGCTGAACTATAGGAAGTCCCCCTTTTTGGAGTTAAATAACTCCACAACCGCGACGCAAAAAATATTTACAGCTCCCGCATGAGCTAAACACGCTGCGCCCATGTACTAGATTCCTCTGGTAATCAAGCAAAAACAGAGCCGCTGCCACCGCAAATGTGTTGTTAATGCTGCGAGAGGCAAACACACTTATGCAAAATCAGGAACACAGAGAAAACTCACCTCCCTCCTTAGTTCCCTTGAGAGCTGGATGCTATTCACCACACACACATAATCCGCAAGCCTGTGAAGGCGGGTATGAGAGCCTCTCAAAAGACACCAGCAATGAATGTAGCGATTGCATTCCATTGGTCATACGGTTCCTTCGTGGTGTACTCAGGTTAAGGCCTCGAGTGAGACCAAGGGTCCTCACGTGGGATCTCGTTGTGGTGCTTGAAGCCCTCTGTAGACTTCCATTTAAGCCTATAGAGGAGATTTCAGATCGCTGTCTTACAATTAAGACTGCGCTGCTGCTCGCGCTTACCTCGCTAAAGAGAGTAGGAGACCTTCAGGCCCTTGGGGCTGTAGTCATTTGGCGATAAGGCTAGGTAAATCTGGGTATCATCTGCATAGCTGTGATATGCTATTTGGTTTCTTCTCATTATTTGACTTAGTGGGAGCATATACAGGCCCTAGAATTGAGCCTTGATGGACTCCGCGTGTCATGGACGTCCACTTAGACTTATGTTCTCCTATACTTAGGTGATAACCTCTCCCTTCTAAGTATGACCTGAACCATTTGAGAACCATTCCAGAAAGCCCGACCCAGTTTTCCAGTCTATCTAAAAGAATGTTATGATCGACAGTGTCGAACGCAGCACTGAGATCTAGTAATACCAGCACTGATATTTTGCCAGAATCTGAATTTAGGCGAATATCATTTATTATCTTTATGAGCGCTGTCTCTGTGCTATGATGTTGTCTGAAGCCAGATTGGAAATGGTCCAGGTATCCATTTGAGTTTATGTAGTGATTCAACTGATTGAAAACAACCTTTTCAATAATCTTGCCTATGAAAGATTACCACTCTTGTCCTAGCAATTTCCCAAGGCAGAGATTCTTCATCCCTCATGTCCTGGCAGTTTCCCCAGGCCGAGGTGTATTCATCTCCCTCATGTTCTGGCGGTTCCCCGGACAGAGATGTATTATCACTCGCGTCTTGGCAATTTCCCCAGTTGGAGACTGTTTCTGTGTTCTGGCATGATTCACCAGACACAACTTTTTCCACCCTTGTCCTAGAAGACACTAGGCAGGGACTTGGAATTATGGGGGCTTGGGCATCTTGTTCTCCATAGCGTGGATTCCTGCAGAGTTCCCGGAAGGGAACGTTTCGGGTTACATATGTAACCCTTGTTCCCTGAGGGAACGACACGCTGCGTCATTGACCATTATTTCCGCATTCCTGCCGCTTCATTCCTGGAAGCTGAAGCCGGCTTGAAACGCACTTGCTTTATTCTTCCCGGATTTATGACGTCATCACGCCGGTGACGTCACTCTCGTCATTTGATTGGTTGGTAGACTACGTTCAGAGAGAGGCCGGCCAGTGGCGTTCTCCATAGCATTTTAATGACGCAGAGTCTCGTTCCCTCAGGGACGTTATTCAAATACTTTACATTAGGTTCATCCAACATAGACATTGTGCACAAAAGTTGCACCACATGACATATGGTTACACTTCATGTTGTTTACATTATCTTTATGTTTTAAAGACTTTTTAATTGATTGTCAAGACATACTAAACTGTGCTTTTATTTGTTTTCAAAGTAATGAGAATCAATCTGAAGTCGGTCTAGATTGCAAGGATATTGAAGAACTAAAAAAAAGGTAAAATAAAAGTATACAATTATGACAAGGAAACAATAATTATACAGTATTATAAAAGAAAATAGGTGTACTATGATTTGTACGTGTATAATTGCATTACTGTTTACAGTTGTTTTCTTTTAATGTGTTATATGTAGACACAAAGAGGAGCTGAAGCAAATAAGGTAATACAAGTTATTTATATATAAAGTTAATATATAAAGTTATTTATAACATTACTAAACATGTTATAATCATATATGTTATGTATTTGTATGCATATTTGTGCATCTAAAGTAATGAATTAATTATTTACTCATAGTTCAGTGTATTGTAGACCTTCATACTACTTATAAAAGTGCATATTAATCATTGTCACAATTTTTGAAAACTAGTTTTGTGTTTAAATAAAATTTAATACAGTTTCCAGTTAAAAATTCACAAAATAATATATTTTTATTTAATGTCTGAAATTATTTGTTATTTTTCAAATTTCTAGAGATGAACTTGAAGAGTGCAAGAAAAAAATTGAGCAATTCCAAGCAAGGTATATTTTTCTACAATTTATCAATATTTTCAAGAGACCTGTGAAAATGGCAGTGTAGTCTTTTTGAGTATTTTTGTGACGTATCTGCGCCACCAGAGGGCGCTTGGCCAGTCAATGAATGCTCACACCACACAGACCTTTGCACCACACCTTGGACTGCATTTACTCCTCTATATAAACTTCCGGGTTACACTTATAGATTGCGAAGTCTTGATCTGACTCAGGAAGTGCTGCTCCGACTTGATTTGTCTTTAGAAAACTGCTGCAACTTGACTCGACTTGGAAGGAGCAGCTGCTACTTGACTGGACTCAGGAACCGCAGCTGTGACAAGGTCTATCTCAGGAACTGCAGCTGTGATGAGAACTGACCTTTCAGGGGACAGCTACTCCAAGTCACAGCCATCCCTTCAAGGTCAAGCAAGGGCACAGCTTCTTCTCCAGAGCCAAGTCACATCTCACCCGAGGGTCCAGAGCCAAGTCACGCCTCGCCTGAGCGTCCAGAGCCAAGTCACGCCTCGTCCGAGCGTCCAGAGCCAAGTGACGTCACGCCCGAACATTTAGAGCCAAGTCATGTCTCACCCGAGGGTCCAGAGCAAATTCATAATTCACTCGAGGGTCCAGAACCAAGTCACGTCAGCAGAGAGGGGAGTATACCATGCCCCATACATGAGGCCTGAGGAGTGAGAATCAACCTTGGGTGTAGTAAAGGACAGACTCCTAACCCTGAGAGACAGGGAGGAAAAACTGACCCGCCAGAGGGTACAGCTTGCCAACCCTATCCATTAATTTTTTAATGCTTAATGGCTGCACAGAAAGCAATCTCCCCTGCCCTCTGGCTGAATAGGGGGTGATTCTGAGTGGACTAATGCTTCTGTCTCAACAGAAGCATGGGGCTCTGTCCTGGCTGGATTACCGCAGAAGGTTGCGGAAGCCTGAGAGAGGTTAATCCTCAGAGTCAACACTCAAGAGAAGCCCACTCCACAGAGGAGTTATTAGTCCACTTAGAGAGGGATAGAAGCTCAGGGCGGAATTCTCGGTACGGAGGCCTGTAAGGTGAGAGAGTCCAGCAAGGCTGCCATGGGCATTCCTGTGAAGAAAAGACTTCTGCAAGCTTACCTGGAAAAAGGATGGAAGTCCTAAATTACCAAGCTGTAATGGGGGGACCTGGTGGCCAGTACCTTGCTGAGGACCTACCCTGAAAAATATAAAGGCAGGTCTCCAATAACAGCTAATATCTAGACAAAGTAAATAGATCATACTCACTTAGATGATGACTCACTTAGGACTTGTGTGTCCAGCCAGGGGTGTCCAGGAACCTCTTGCAAAGAGATATTTTTCAAGAGCTTACCTGGAAAAAGGTAGTGCTGTAGTGGGGACCTGAAGGCCAAAAGTGGCCCCGACATCCAGGTAGATTGAAAACAGTCAAGAAGAGATCAAAATAGACGAGTAGACACAAACAAATAGACACAGTCATAGTCGAAAGACTAGAGCAGGGTGCTTAAAGAGGACCTACCTAGGAGGAAGAAAAACACCACAAACTGGTCCCAGAAATACAGCAAAAAGGACTGGACACAAGGTAACAGGATCATACTCACCCATTCCGTTGCGCGAACAAATCAAGTAGGCCAGGAAAACATTCCTGTGAACCTGCCCAGACCACCCCAGTGGGCCATCTACCTATAATCCTAGCAGGAGAGATAGCTCTATCTATGCAGGGGCTAGGAAGACCGCTGCTTAAAACCGTAAACGGGGAGCAATCACCAAACCAGCAGAAAGGTATCCACAGATAGGCAGTGTGCCTGGGAAGGCTAACAGATCAGTGAAAACCCCCTGTATAACCTCCTAGAAGCAGCCCAAACCAACAGAGTGGGCTGTCTACTTAGAGCCCTAGCAGGGGAGACAGCACCATCTAGGCGAAGGTTTGAGAAGACTGCTTAAAATCCATACGAAGGAGAGCAGTCAGTAAGCTAGCACATAGACATTCTGAGATAACTGTGTGTAGAAAGGGCTACCAGAGGTGGAACTGGCTGAAAGCACCCAGACCACAAATAGGAGGTTAATAAGTCCATCCTGCCATAACCATGGCTGAACTATAGGAAGTCCCCCTTTTTGGAGTTAAATAACTCCACAACCGCGACGCAAAAAATATTTACAGCTCCCGCATGAGCTAAACACGCTGCGCCCATGTACTAGATTCCTCTGGTAATCAAGCAAAAACAGAGCCGCTGCCACCGCAAATGTGTTGTTAATGCTGCGAGAGGCAAACACACTTATGCAAAATCAGGAACACAGAGAAAACTCACCTCCCTCCTTAGTTCCCTTGAGAGCTGGATGCTATTCACCACACACACATAATCCGCAAGCCTGTGAAGGCGGGTATGAGAGCCTCTCAAAAGACACCAGCAATGAATGTAGCGATTGCATTCCATTGGTCATACGGTTCCTTCGTGGTGTACTCAGGTTAAGGCCTCGAGTGAGACCAAGGGTCCTCACGTGGGATCTCGTTGTGGTGCTTGAAGCCCTCTGTAGACTTCCATTTAAGCCTATAGAGGAGATTTCAGATCGCTGTCTTACAATTAGACTGCGCTGCTGCTCGCGCTTACCTCGCTAAAGAGAGTAGGAGACCTTCAGGCCCTTGGGGCTGTAGTCATTTGGCGATAAGGCTAGGTAAATCTGGGTATCATCTGCATAGCTGTGATATGCTATTTGGTTTCTTCTCATTATTTGACTTAGTGGGAGCATATACAGGCCCTAGAATTGAGCCTTGATGGACTCCGCGTGTCATGGACGTCCACTTAGACTTATGTTCTCCTATACTTAGGTGATAACCTCTCCCTTCTAAGTATGACCTGAACCATTTGAGAACCATTCCAGAAAGCCCGACCCAGTTTTCCAGTCTATCTAAAAGAATGTTATGATCGACAGTGTCGAACGCAGCACTGAGATCTAGTAATACCAGCACTGATATTTTGCCAGAATCTGAATTTAGGCGAATATCATTTATTATCTTTATGAGCGCTGTCTCTGTGCTATGATGTTGTCTGAAGCCAGATTGGAAATGGTCCAGGTATCCATTTGAGTTTATGTAGTGATTCAACTGATTGAAAACAACCTTTTCAATAATCTTGCCTATGAAAGATTACCACTCTTGTCCTAGCAATTTCCCAAGGCAGAGATTCTTCATCCCTCATGTCCTGGCAGTTTCCCCAGGCCGAGGTGTATTCATCTCCCTCATGTTCTGGCGGTTCCCCGGACAGAGATGTATTATCACTCGCGTCTTGGCAATTTCCCCAGTTGGAGACTGTTTCTGTGTTCTGGCATGATTCACCAGACACAACTTTTTCCACCCTTGTCCTAGAAGACACTAGGCAGGGACTTGGAATTATGGGGGCTTGGGCATCTTGTTCTCCATAGCGTGGATTCCTGCAGAGTTCCCGGAAGGGAACGTTTCGGGTTACATATGTAACCCTTGTTCCCTGAGGGAACGACACGCTGCGTCATTGACCATTATTTCCGCATTCCTGCCGCTTCATTCCTGGAAGCTGAAGCCGGCTTGAAACGCACTTGCTTTATTCTTCCCGGATTTATGACGTCATCACGCCGGTGACGTCACTCCCGTCATTTGATTGGTTGGTAGACTACGTTCAGAGAGAGGCCGGCCAGTGGCGTTCTCCATAGCATTTTAATGACGCAGAGTCTCGTTCCCTCAGGGACGTTATTCAAATACTTTACATTAGGTTCATCCAACATAGACATTGTGCACAAAAGTTGCACCACATGACATATGGTTACACTTCATGTTGTTTACATTATCTTTATGTTTTAAAGACTTTTTAATTGATTGTCAAGACATACTAAACTGTGCTTTTATTTGTTTTCAAAGTAATGAGAATCAATCTGAAGTCGGTCTAGATTGCAAGGATATTGAAGAACTAAAAAAAAGGTAAAATAAAAGTATACAATTATGACAAGGAAACAATAATTATACAGTATTATAAAAGAAAATAGGTGTACTATGATTTGTACGTGTATAATTGCATTACTGTTTACAGTTGTTTTCTTTTAATGTGTTATATGTAGACACAAAGAGGAGCTGAAGCAAATAAGGTAATACAAGTTATTTATATATAAATTTAATATATAAAGTTATTTATAACATTACTAAACATGTTATAATCATATATGTTATGTATTTGTATGCATATTTGTGCATCTAAAGTAATGAATTAATTATTTACTCATAGTTCAGTGTATTGTAGACCTTCATACTACTTATAAAAGTGCATATTAATCATTGTCACAATTTTTGAAAACTAGTTTTGTGTTTAAATAAAATTTAATACAGTTTCCAGTTAAAAATTCACAAAATAATATATTTTTATTTAATGTCTGAAATTATTTGTTATATTTCAAATTTCTAGAGATGAACTTGAAGAGTACAAGAAAAAGTTTGAGCAATTCAAAGCAAGGTATAGTTTTCTACAATTTATCAATATTTTCAAGAGACCTGTAGATATGGCAGTGTAGTTTTTTTGAGCATTTTTGTTACGTATCTGCGCCACCAGAGGGCGCTTGGCCAGTCAATGAATGCTCACAACACACAGACCTTTGCACCACACCTTGAACTGCATTTACTCCTCTTACAGATGTCAATGATACATTGGTTTTATCAGAATACTGAAAAAATACTGTCATAAAACTGTATAACAGGTTTAATATCTATTTTCATATAACATAAATAACAACATTTAAATGCATATAAAGCAATACATAAAAAACTTATAAAGTTAACAAATCTACACAGAATAAAGTGCAAAAGAATTATATTGACCAATAGTTATCACTATACACTAAGATCGTATAGTTAAGCTTGCATTAATATTCACAATGGACAATAACTACATTTGCTACATAAGTTATTATAATTATATGTTATTGATTTGTTTTTCTTTGTTAAAAAAGTACAACTCTTAGTTCATGTTATCTTATTAAAGGGGTAATTGAATGCAAAACTAACTTTTCCATGTTGTTTGCACATTATTTTGTGTTGGTAGTTTGTGTACACAACCACCCTACAATGATAAAAATCCATCCAGTTATTTTTTTTTATATCTTTAAAAGTAATATCCCCTTTTTAAAATCAGGTCATTCTCAGCTTCTTGTCTTTGTGAAGAAATACAGTTGATTGACATGAGCGTCTTACCTTAGCCCTGCCCTCACTGAGCTGAAACAGTCCGAATAAACCACCACTGTGTGACTCAGGTGCAGAGTAAGACTCGGGGTAACTAGTCTCAGCCTCAGATGTCATGCCCACGGAATGTTGGCTATATGTCTGATGCATATGGTACACTTAACTGGAAACACTTCAGGAATGTCGAAATCGTTATCTGATTAGTTGAATTTGATCAGATTTCCGGGAGACGCAAGTGTCGCGTTTATTTATGGTCCACCAGGAAACAAAGTGCAGACTGATTTACTCAGCATTTTGCTAAAATGTGCTAATGCAGATGCCATTGTTGTTATACACATTTGCGAAGTTCGCAAACAAATTACTGACTTACTGCTTGTCATCCCTCTCTTATTTAACTTTCAATGCTGGTTATTTCAATGACTGACTTGTTACATGCCAGTCTGTTGTTGTGGGGGCATTTCCACACACCAAAACGGGACTCTGAACGAAACAAACTGTGATTGGTTGTTTTACATGTCGGTCAAAGGCCTTATCGGTGGGCATTGGCCAATAAAAGCTGCCGTCAGTCTGAAGGTTTGGCTACGTGAGACTACGGGGGTAACAGCAGCATTATGTTTAGCGCCATCTGCTGTCAGAGAATAAAGTATCTCTCACATGCTCCGCCACAAACTTCTAATCTGTGCAAGTGTACATCAAACACGTGTTTGACACAACATAAAGCGGTGTTGTGCAATGTAACCAGATGGGAAAGTTATATTTAATAAATCAGAATAACGTTCTGTAGGCGATATATGCTAGTATTATGCCAATAAAGTTTTGACTGGAATGCATTTTAAAGGTGTAATTTAACATTTTATTTTGTTTTGTCTAATTAATAGATTAGCCTATATACAGTACATACTATAGTGTTTCACTGAGGAATGAATCAGTCACATAGTTTCATTTATAAATCAAACACGGGCAAAAATATAATCATGAGTAAAAATCACATAAAAACAACTTGCTCTGTGCTGATTGTTTGTAATGGCATGCTGACACAGAAACAAACATGCAGCTAGGGTCTGGTGAAGTTCTGACGGGTAATAGTCTTTTCTGGTTGGACCAGTCATTTCCTTGTGATGGTCGTGGGTTGTTTGTTGAATGAAACACTTTATACTGTGGACGCAGAGATAGTACATTAGTAGGAGAATCAATAGCAGAACTGATATTTCCTTGATCCACAGCCAGGGTTTTCCTAACCAGATTCCGAATCATGAAGAACTATCTTCAGTCATTTGGTGATTTTGCTCAAATATCAAAAAAGTTCTCTGTTGGATACATTCAAGGCCAATAATGGTGCAGACCCCCCCACCCCTCCCCCTTGCCTTGCAAGAAAGTAATCCAAGGCCACTCTGTAAGACCATTTTCTTGTGCGAAGTGAGAGTGTCTGTGATGTTACCTAGGGCAAAAGCTGTATCATTAGCTAGTTTCTATACAGAATTCGATGAGCTCATGACTTGATCCAGGGCCTATATGACACCATAATACGGGATTAAGGCTCCAAGAGTTATTGACCACCATGTTTTTGCACAAGTTAGTCCGGGGATGCAACCTTCTTCTATGTTTGTGGTAGGAGCTGAATTTAGTGTAAATGTGGAGAACTTGGGGAGGAGTGTGTATTTTCTCTGATAGCCGGTAGGACATAAACCAAGCTGCACGTGCCATTGAATTGGCTAGGTAGGATGTTGTAGACAGAAGTTTCACATAACCAGAAGGTGCCAGTCAGTGGAGGAATTATACACCACTGACAGACTGAAAACAATTTTGGGAGAGATGATTTCTTGTGGAGACAAACTTTTCCTCTCTTACTGCTGATGGAGTAATGTCCACAATGGGAATATGTTCTCATTTTGATCACAAAGCTGCAATGTTCATGAGGAATTTCACCCAGTGGAGTCGAGGCTGGAGCATCATTTTCCATGCACCAAGGAAAAGTCACTGGCAAGAGTATATCTATCATAATGGGAGTAGCTGAATTTAGGTTGCAGAATGGTAATCCAGGAATGCAACATGGAGAAGCTGGAGGAGATGTGATGTGGTGGAATGAACTTCTGTTTAGTATTCTACTCGTTTGAACTCTGAATAAGGAGCACGTGTCACAGCGAGATGGAGTGTGCCACCCATGGGATCCCTGAAGGTGGGTGTGGCATGCAAAACAAACTTTCCAGCAAACAAGGCATTTCTTGACATATTCATCAGTTCTAAGAATATGTTGTTTCTGAAGTCTATAGCTTGTGTGATGTTCATGATGATTATTAAAACGGTAATCTTGATCATGTTGATGGATGACTGAAGTTCTTGCATTTGATTCTCTGCATTGTGATTTTTCATGTTCTGTCTACAGTTGCCTCGGCAGTGGGTGTAGTTGTCATTTAAAGTTTGTATCTTGATACACAGGTGAGGGGGTCAATGTGTATGGTTCTCAGAACAGCCATCAAGGGGTATCTGCACAGAGTAAGAAAAAAAAACAAAAGACGACAGAGCAGTATTTTGTAGTAAAAGACTACAAACAATAGAGTTGTATACTCTGTTCAATCTGAGCCTAGTGTGACACATAAGTCCCGGGTTTTCTTCCCTGACACAAGACTGCAGCTGCTGTAATATACACAATATACACATACACATACACACATGTAACATCAATTGATGTGGTCCGTGCCACTTAGGCTCTTGTGGTTTGTTTCTGAATGACTTTATCATGACCCACTGACCTGGGAGGATTGTGTGTCCACCTTCTGGATGATTCAACCAACATGACTCAACTCTTTCTTTGGAACTCTGTACTGCCTGTAAGATCAATCACACCTGGCATCTGCATCGGATGTCCTGTAATAATCTCATGAGGACTTATACCTACAGATCTGTTTGTTGATTCTCTAATACTACACAGTACAGCTGGCAGTGCATCGACCGATAATACTCCTTCCTGATGCATTTTGTTAAGCCTGTTTTTTTTGATTGATCTGTTTGCTCATTTGACTTGTACAGATGCCTGTGGCCTGTAAGGGCAGTGAAGATTTTACATCCTGTGAAGTGGGTACCTTGATCTGAGTCAATGCTATCTGGTAATCCTCATCTGGGAATGAAATCAGTGACAAGACATTTAGCAGTATGTACAGCTGTGCCACGCCCTGTTGGATAAGCTTCTATCCATCTTGAGAACTTGTCTAGTACTTTCAGAACGTCAGTATTTCCCTTACAAGGAAGCAATAAAATGTAATCAACTTGCAGTTGACTAAAGGGTCCTGGTGGAGCTGGGGTATGTGTTGCTGCTGGTACATTATTATTTTTTTGACATGTAACAGATCTCTTGCCTGTTTCAGTGGCTATATTTCAGAATTTTGGATTCCACCATTGATTTGAGAACCTGTGATTCACTGTTGCTGGACTACTGTGACCCAAATTATTTATATGTTGAGCCAAATATGACAGCAATGATTCTTTGGAAGTTTCATGGCAAACATTAGACCTTTTACTAATCCATCATGCTTACTGGGGGATCTAGTAGAAGTTAAAAACTACTTTTCCAAATGATACCAACATCATGAATTACCCCAAAAGCGTGCCTGGAATAAGTGTAGATATTTGAAAAAGGAGAAGTAGGTGAAGTGAGGCCAAGTATGGAGACCTATACTCGGAATTTGCGCCCTACATTTAACCTCTGTATTTAACCCTAATCCCTAACCCTAACCCTAAGTGCACAAACACAGTTGTGGGTTCAGTGCATTGCTCAAGGGTCTCACCTCAGTCGTAGTATTGAGGGTGGAGAGAGTGCTGGTTATACACTCACCCAACCTACAATCCCTGAAAGACCTAAGACTCAAACCCACAACCTTTGGGTTACAAGTTGCAAGTCTGACTCTCTAACCAATAGGCCATGTCCACCCCTAATAATATAAAATAATTTGTAATTGATCCTAACACTAGTCAGCATGCTCTTGTTAAGGCTACTATTTCTGCAGCTTGAGCTAGTAGTAGGTGGAGGTATTGCCTTGACTGAAGTGGCTTGATCCTGTGTAATCGATCTTTTTCATGTACCAATTGTTTGACCCAGAAATGCGACTTGATTTTTGTGTCTTTTTTCTGCAAATAGTCCAACAATGCTGCCAAATTCAGTTTGATGTACCTCATGATCTGTTGAGGCAAACAAAATATCATCGACATTGTGAATCATCACACAAATCACATCTGAGAGCCTGATGGTATAGACCATTTCAAGAGCTATTCGGCGGCTTAAGGAAGTGACGTCTTTGGTCCCAGGACGTTTCCGGTTAGTGATCCAGCGCATTGAAAACAATGGCGAGAAGCGCTTTATGAACAGTGGGATTGCGGTCATATATGTGACCCTGGACCACAAAACCAGTCTTAAGTCGCTGGGGTATATTTGTAGCAATAGCCAAAAATACATTGTATGGTTCAAAATTATTGATTTTTTTATGTCAAAAATCATTAGAAAATTAAGTAAAGATCATGTTACATTAAGATTTTTTGTAAAATTCCTACTAATTAAACCTATCAAAATGTAGTTTTTTATTAGTAATATGCATGGTTAAGAACTTAATTTGGACAACTTTAAAGGTGATTTTCTCAGTATTTAGATTTTTTTTGCACCCATTAGATTCCAGATTTTCAAATATATGTATCTCTGCCAAATATTGTCCTATCCTAACAAACTATGAAAAAAATAGAAAATCGAAATTCAATAGAAAGCTTATTTATTGAGCTTTCATATGATGTATATATCTCAGTTATGTAAAATTTAACCTTATGACTGGTTTTGTGGTCCAGGGTCACATATATACAATCCTCCTGCTTAAATGTCTAAATTAAAATTAGATTCATGTCTTTCGGAGGTAGTGTGCTCCTTCTGGACCGGAACTAACATTCTGAGATGTGTTTAACGGTAGATTTCCGAGAAACGTGCCCGAGTTGCTGCAGTGAAGGAGAAGGCTGGATAACAACAAGCAACTCTAGAATATACTGCACACATACACTTTTGATTCAGGCAAGTGCATGTTGTTTTTAATTAATTTTATTACATGTATATATTTACGTTAACTCTTCAAGTATGATGCTGCATAATTTAAAGTAGCATTTTGTCATTGTTTACATATGCACCTAGCATTTTGATTCGTGTGTAAAGTTAATAAAAAAGGCAAGTTTTTTTTTATTTTAGTTTTATTGCTAAGTGTTATGGGCGCTATAAATTCATATTAGTCGTCTAGTTATCTTGTCAGTTGACAAATGCAGTGAGTAACATGAAAGTGAACTTGAACGTCATATTGTGTAACAGTTAACGGCAGTAGTTTACAAAAGGTAATGTTAATGGTAAAAAAATGTTTCCATCACATTAGCTTTGGTAATGTTAATTCCAAGATATACTGACGCATTAAGCAATAATATAATTATTTAATTTTAAGATTGTGCATTATATTAAATAACTGTTTTTCTACTTTTCATCCTTAGGAGAGCCATCATCTGTAGACGCCCAAGGACAGTTGATCATCCTGCAGTGACAAACCACATCTGACCATATCAACACCTGGATGTTTTTGAGAACTTGACTTGAGTGTAGTATTCACTAATTCAGTGTAGTACTTAAAGCTACTGATAACCAGGCCAGATACAGACTGCTTCTTTTGATATTTGTTCCCCCTTTGCACTCCATTTCAGTTCAAAATTAGTTTCAGTTGTTGAAGCATTTTATGTTCATACAAATATTTACATGTCGATGCATGTGTTGGAAATAAAAACAGTTGAAAGTGAGAGAATGTTCTTTGTGCGGGCATTTATTAATCTGCTGATATACAGGTTTATGCAAAACATGTTAGCCAGCATTGAATTGCGTTCATCTTGTTTATTTGTGATCACATGATGACTCGGAGCATTCATACCCTCTTCTTTCACTGTTCCACAGCAACAAACTTGACCAAACTAAACACATTTTGAAATGAATTCAATAAGTAATAATAGCATCGAGCGCTTAGTTTAATAGCATACATTTAGCGTTGTATTAACGATATGTATTGTGAAAAGTAATGTACTAATGAAAACAAATATTTTAACAGAAATACAGACTGTCCACGCAATACGTAAGGGATAATCAACGGTTTGCCGTGCGTTAAAGGATTTTAAATGCACGACGTGGAGGCTAATAACGGCCCGACGCGAAGCGGAGGGTGGTTGCCTCCGCGAAGTGCATTTTAAATCCTTTAACGCACGGCAAGCCATTGATTATCCCACTTATTCCATGGTCATTTGCGAAGTTATAGACAAATTAAAACTAGGATTGATATTTGCAGCGCAAAATTTGACTGAATGGATAAAAAAGACGGTTATTTTCGTATTGTGACATGCAGCTCAAGCATTCTGGCCGCTTCAAATCAGACTCAGAGATTAAATAGTCCGGTAAAATCACATTTATTTGAATGAAATATAGCATTTGTTTTAGTAGATTATCGATCGACCAAGAGAGAATGTGAAGGCAAGAGAGATGACAGTTATGGGTGTGTGTGTGTGTGTGTGTGTGTGTGTGTGTGTGTGTGTGTGTGTGTGTGTGTGTGTGTGTGTGTGTGTGTATTTGAATGTGCGTGCGTACCTGCTGTGCGTCTCTCTCTACAAACAACGATTCATTCAAAAACAGCAGTTTTACCACTCCCTTGTTGAGGAATATAATGTAGCGATCTAGTATCTAGGCTATTTTAATAAGGATCGCAGGCAAGCGTTGACAAGAAGTTTATGAATGTACGCAGCACAATGTGATCTCTCCTCTCTCTCTCTCTCTCTCTCTCTCTCTCTCTCTGTGCTTTTGCGTGCATCAATTAAAGCAGCGCATTAATATAGAACGGTGATTAAACTGACTTGGAACTACCTGTGCATTAAACGGTTTTACTGCACACCTGCCAGCCAATCAGAATCCAGTATCCAGACATTCCATGGAATAAAAGTAAATTAATCACGAATAAGCTCTCCGGATATCTTAGGAGCAAAACATGAAGTAAGTTGCACTGTCTTGCTTCAGACTGATGTCATCTATTGTATGTTCACAGTTTAAATGTTCACAACATTTCCGTTCTCATCCATGTGATATGTTTTTAGCAATCTCCCATGTACAAGCACGCAGCATCGATTAGATAATGAGCAGCTTTTTTACCTTAACTGTAGCGTTTTTGCTAGATTTTAAAAGAATGTGCTCGTATTGACAGATCGGAGAAATAGCGCTACCGGAAATGCTTCAGGACCGGAGATACGCAGTAGGGCTCCAACACGCTTGTTATTGTTTACGTCCTTGAAATGGTCTATATCAGGGGTCTTCATATGCTGGGTATCTGCAGCATATTATATCTTAAATTCTAGACATTTAAATACCTTTTTAAAAACATAAATAAATAAATAAATAAATAAAATGACTGTAAAAAGCATGATTTGGAATTCAGATGCAGGTTTCACAAAACAAAAAAATATTTCTTAAATTATAAACTTCACATTCCAGCCTTCAAGAGTCAAAAGTATCAATTCTTATATTAATTTAAACAATTTTTGTCAATCACATATTATATTAATTAACATATACATATATTTTACTGCCTTAATTTTTTACATTTGTATAACACATTATCATGTCGATCCATCAGTTCACATTTACAACTGTACGTGTTTGCTGCTTGAAACCATTAATTGATATTTTGACATTGGTCTTTTTGACAACAGCAGACGTAAAAGCTGATCATGACAGATCATTCTCTTCCAGCAGGAGGCGCTATCAGAATTGTACACAAAGTAGCTTTTTTCACGTTGCTTGTGTGATATCCATCGGCTCACCTTCATGGTTTAAAACATAAATATGTATAAAAATACAGTATAAAAACATTTATTTACAATATTGCGACGTAACCCCTATAATGCCTTTTCCATCAAAGTTTTTCACTACCTGAAAGCTACATCTGTCTGTACGGAATGCACCGATATCTGCTCTCATCACTGTATGGAAGATTGCACCCAAACGCTAACCCTGGTGTGCTTGAGATAAATTTATTTATTTGAATTTTTATTTTTTATTTAATTATGTCAAAAGCTTTCACGATCCGCATGGACTCATCTTGCGGTCCGAATCCCTGGGTCTATATGGTTGAATTTTGAAATCTCTGTGGAATCCATGTCCGCAGGTATTGCTCATAGTCAACTGTGAAAGCTAACCATGGCTGGCTGTCAGAGTGCAAAGTTACAGAAAAGAATCCATTACTTACTGAAATAAAAAATCTAATGGTAAGCCATTACAAATTGTAGATGGATCTGCTACTAGGGGGGTTATTTTTTTCAATATGTTAACTGGCTACTCTGTACTCTATTGTGAGTTTCCACTTCCCCTTGGCTCTCTTGATGGGCCATATACAGTAGGTAAATTACAGGGACTGTTGGTTTTAACAAGCTCCCCTTGCTTCAGCATTTTCTTTACAGTAAGTGATTAATTAGATCTGATTAATATGGCTGGTTCTACACCTGTGAGAAACCCACAAACAACCTTGTCTTTAGCCCAAATTTGATGATTCTGTAAGAAAGCATACTCAGGAGTGATTGCATTACTGGTAGAAACTTGTGCTGAAGCAATTTTTATGCTAGCAGATTCTGAGGACATGTCCAAAGTTAGATGTACCTGTGTCAGTAGATCCATGCCTATAATTGCACCTGTATTTAATTGAGCACATTGCAATATTGTAGTCAGAGCTTTCGGGCCTCTATGGGCGGGGTTTCAAACAAAACGTCTAGGTTATGTAGGTAACCCTCATTCCCTGAAGGAGGGAACAGAGACGTTACATTAGGATCTCGCTTGAGAGACCGATCATCTCTGAGCCTTATTAAAAAAGGCCAATTGAAAATTTGCGAGTGGACGTACGCGCCGGCCACGCCCCCGTACATACGGGTATATAAGATGGCGGTGCACCACTCAGTCAGGCTTTTGCTGAAGAGCCGGGAGAGCCCAGCGTCAGCGCGACGTCAGATCGTGGCTGGGCAATGTAACGTCTCCATTCCCTCCTTAAGGGAACGATAGTTACCTACGTAACCTAGACGTTCCCCTTTCAGTCGAATCACTTCGCCGTTACATTGGGAACTTGAACCCGTGGAAAGGGCCACGAACCTGGCGCCGCGTTACGCCCTACAACACGTGCAGACAGGCGGACGTGTCCGCAGGCGGGTACGAGCATAACCTTCCCAACGCCCGGGGGGCTGAAGTAGGGGACCCCACAGGGATGCCAGATGTACTGAAGCAGGGGTTGGGGGGCGGAGCACATGAGTTATTTTACATGTGGAATTAGATAATCGGTGTATCCAGGAACTGGGGGTACACGAGGAAAACCACGGCCTTCTGGCTGACCGGGGGAAAAATACTGAGATATTTTGCCACAACCTGCGGGGCGAAGGAGACCTGGCAGGAGCACAGTCAGTATCTACTCCGCACTAGGCTGACTGCAGGGCATAGAGGACCCAGGTTCGCTTCTCAAGGGAACGGCTGGGAAATAGCGCACGGATCCCGAAGGAGTGGCACAGCAAGCTGGCACCAGCCGGTCTCCCGTTTGCCTGATGTCTATGTTAAGACACGGGAGGACACGGCCTCTACGCGGAGGTTGTAGAACCTGGCGAAGGTATTAGGTGTCGCCCAACCGAAGCTCTACAGATGTCAGAGAGGCGCCATGAGCCAACGCGCAGGATGAGGCTACACTCCTTGTGGAGTGGGCTCGCAGTCCTAAGGGGCATGGCTCTCCCTGATACAAATAAGATAGGGAGATGGCCTCGACCACCCAGTGGGCCAACCTCTGTTTAGAGACGGCATTTCTTTTCTGCTGACCTCCAAAACAGACAAAGAGCTGCTGGCTGCGTCTAAAGGGCCGAGTGCGGTCCACGTATGTACGTAGAGCTCGAACTGGGCACAGTAGCGCAGTGGTTTGGTCTGCCTTCTCCAGGGGCAGGGGCTTGCAGGTTCACCAACTGATCGTGGAAAGGCGTGGTGGGAACCTTGGGCACATAACTGGGCCAGGGTCTCAGGATAATGTGAGAATCGCCGGGCCCGAACTCCAGGCACGCTTCGTCGACAGAGAAGGCTTGTAGGTACCCTACCCTCTTGATGGAGGCCAATGCCGTCAGGAGCACTGTCTGAAGTGACAGACATTTTAGCTTGACTGAGGCGAGAAGCTCAAATGGGGCGTCCCGTAGGCTACGGAGGGCGACGGAGAGGTCCCAAGAGGGTATGAGGTGCGGTCTGGGAGGGTTGAGCCTCCTGGCAACTCTGAGGAACCTCACGACCAGTGGGTGCTTACCTAGGGATGTTCCATCCACTGCATCGTGATACGCCGCGATGGCTGCGACGTATACTTTGAGAGTCGAAGGGGACAGCCTGCGCTCCAACTTCTCTTGCAGGAAGGAAAGCACAACTGCAATCGTGCGTCTCTGGGGGTCCTCTGCTCGAGAGGAAAACCAGTCGACGAACAGACCCCACCTCAGAGCATAGGCCTGCCTTGTAGAGGGGGCCCTGGACTGAGTCATCATGTTAATCATGGCCTGTGGGAGGCCAGCGATATCTGAGGCGTCCCGTCCAGGAGCCGAGCCAGACGTGGAGGTTCCACAGATCGGGACGCGGGTGCCAAATTGTGCCCATCCCCTGAGAAAGAAGGTCCTTCCTCAAGGAGATTTTCCAGGGAGGGGCTGCCGTGAGGGAAATAAGTTCTGGGAACCAGGTCCGGGTGGGCCAGTGTGGCGCAACCAGCAGTACCTGCTCCTCGTCCTCCCTGATCTTGCACAGGGTCTGTGAAAGGAGGCTCACTGGGGGAAAGGCGTACTTGGGCCCCGGAGGCCAGCTGTGTGCCTGTGCATCCCTGCCGAGGGGGGCCTCGGAGAGGGAATAGAACAGCTGGCAGTGGGAGGATTCGGGGGAGGCAAACAGATCTATCTGAGCCTCCCCGAAATGGCTGTCTCGGGGTGGAGTCGCCATTCTCCAGGGTGGGTGGACTGCCATGAGAGCTGATCCGCTGCACGGTTGTGTTTCCCTGGAATATGAATGGCACGTAGTAACTTCAGCCACGTTTGACTCCAAAGGAGCAGATGGCGGGCGAGTTGAGACATGCCACGGGAGTGAAGACCACCCTGCCGGTTGATGTAAGCTACGGTCGCAGTGCTGTCGGTACGAACAAGCACGTGTTTCTGACGCAACACCGGACGGAAGCGGCTAAGGGCCAGAAACACTGCCAACAACTCGAGGCAATTGATGTGCCACTGCTGTCGAGGTCCTGTCCAAGAGCCCGATGCTGCTTACCTGTTGCATATAGCAACCCAACCCATGGTAGAGGCATCCGTGTAGACCACAGTATGCCTGGACACCTATCCCAGGGGCACCCCTGCCCATAGGAAAGCAGGGTCGGACCACGGGCTGAATAGGCGGCGACACTGCGGGGAAACGCCAATCCGGACTGTGCTACTGTGCCATGCCCATCTCGGGACTCGATCATGTAACCAGCGCTGAAAAGGTCTCATATGAAGCAAGCCCAGCGGCGTAACCACGGTTGCATATGCCCCAGGAGCCTCTGAAATGTTTTGAGAGGAACCGCTGTTTTGTGTCTGATTATTTCCAGACACTTTAGCACCGATGACGCACGCTCGTTGGTGAGGCGGACTGTCATTTCGACCGAGTCCAGTTCCACACTGAGAAAAGAGATCCTCTGCACTGGGGAGAGTTTGCTCTTCTCTCGGTTGACCTGAAGGCCCAGACGGCTGAGGTGCTGGAGCACCAGGTCCCTCTGTTTGCACAACAGATCTTGCGAGTGAGCACTGAGAAGCCAGTCGTCGAGATAGTTGGACAGTAGTGTAAAGCACGTGCATTGGGGGACGCCTGGCGAATTGTATCGCATAGCCGAGACGTACCGTCCGTATCAACCACTGCGAGGGGCTGGGAAGCTGAAGCCAGGCTCTCAGCCGAGTCGACAGGGGTATCAAGGGAACGTTGACCGACTTGACCATGATGGGGCAGCCTGGGGGAGGGAAGGGGAAGGGGACTTATCCCGGAAGGATGAACGTCCTGGAGAAAAGTCTGGCTGCATAGAGCAGTGCTTACCTTCTTTCCTGTTTCCCGCGCTGGCAACATCCAGCTCCGAGTCTGGTTCCGAGGAGTAGAAACACTGCTCAGGAAGAAACCCGGGGCCGGAGCCCCGGAGGTGAGAAATTCAGCTCTTTTTGTGATTTTGTGGGTACCGCCAGGCCCGTGGAGTGCACAGCAACCCCCGGCCCTCCACCGGGAGTGGGGACACAGATGTCCTCATCCCCAAAAGGGCAGATTCCTTCACCTCCGGGACGCTTCATGGCTCGCTTCATGGATCTCAGCAGGGGACGGAGCTGGAGTTGGTTGAGGAGCCGTGGGGGGACGCCCTCAGCGACGAGCAGGCAGAGGCTCACTGGGAGCAGGTTTTAGATCACTAAAAAAACAACAGAAACAAACATATGTGAGCCTATTCATCAGGATCATCTGTCAGTATACAGTCATAGACTCTAGCATTTATACTAATGTAAAAAAGGACATGTAATATCTGAGAAACTAATAATTATCATTTAGCACCATATTACTAATAAACACGATGTAACTATACATTCAGTGTAAGCACTCATATTACTTTTACACCCTACTGTTATACAATAAAATAAATAAATAAATAAATTTGATTCTAAAGTCATAAACATATCGTCATAAATGTATCTTACAGTCATAAAAACATTGTTTTCTAGAACATTAAAAATATCCTGGCATCGTGAGAGATGCAATGCAATCAAACGTACTTCATAATGTTTCATTTGATATAGTCAGGAATTATAGTTTGGAATATGTCTAACTAGAAAAATGTGTACATGTTTTGTCAAAGTAAATAACAACGAAAGCTAGTAGGAAGATGAAAGTAAGACTTACTCATGTAAATGTCTCCTCCTGCTGGGTTTGCGTTGCATTCCTTCTTCTGATCAAGGTAAATATAAGTCTTATTCCTCACAGCACGTCTTATTTCAGAAACAAACTGTAACCAAAATGAACTTGAAAAGGCATGTTGCTTTGTTTGCGGTGATGTGGGAGTTTCCTCGCATACAGATACTCCGGTCCTTGCCGTGCTTGTAGCACATGGCTAATTTGAATGTCAAAGAAATTTCGCTAGTGGGCGTGGTCAAATTAAAAATAATTAGCTGCAACTGGACAGACTAGACATCTCCTTGGTTTCATATAGATTACTTTATCACAGAATATTTGTTTTCGATAAAACTTACTTTGTTTAAAAGCATAACTCTCAAGCTTTCTGCAAATACCACTTTTCTGTTTGTGTGCCAAGTATTCACAGAGTTTGAATGATTTAAGTGACGCATTTCTAAAAGCAGTTCGCGTAGAGAGAGAAAACAAAAATAACCCTGTTTGTTTTCTTTATTTTAAATAAAACCCCAACGTTCTGTTGCTGTTGTGAGTGTGCACAAATAAAGTACAAACTTAACAGTTTCCAATGATGTATAGCTTTAATTTGTATGACTGAAACCGACAGAGTATTTTTAGTGTCTTTTGCACTGATCTTAAAAAAAATGAGCCGGTATCGCCGGCGATACAGCCGACCTCAGGGAGTTTTAACTTTTGTCTAACTTTTTCAGTTACTATTAGGTTAATTTGCACTCCTAACAGAGATTTGAACTCACTATCTGACCACAAAGGAATTGCGAGACCACCTTTTTCATTTGTGGAGATCAGCCTAGCACTCTTTCTAACCATTTTGTGAGTTTCTTTGTTACCACACAATCACAACTCTAAAACGTCTATAATCAACAGAGGGTATGGTTGTTAACACAGATAAACTATTTTTAATCTTTCCCGACAACAAAAACTAATAACACTTTACGTTAATCTCCTCTGCAAAAACAAAGGATAACAAAATTTTAGCACTTAATGCTAAACTTCCCTGTCTGAACTCACCGGCATGATGACGTCACTGACCAGGAAGCTTAAAAGCATGTTCGTTGAGAACAGTGCTAGCTTTCGAATGAAGCAAGCACTGCAGGGATGCCTGAAGTATGGCCTCGAGATGCAGCGTCTCGTTCACTTCAGGGAACTAGGGTTACATACGTCAGGGATTCTCAACCGGTGGGCCTCAGTGATCCTCCAGGTGGGCCGCGAGATGGCTTAAAATTTATTTAAATATTGTTCTAAAATGAGCAAAGCATGCCTCTTTCGTGTTCTTCTGTGATGGATTGCTTTGGACTCGGCGCAGCAAGCTTCATCTTACTGTTAAATACAGACTGAACGGCGGCTCAAAACTTCTAACTTATGCACGCAAGCGTCATTAGATACCTGCAAGGGACCAGAATATGTGAGCGGAGTCGAGCAGCAACATTTTCCCTTCTGCGCTCCATGCATTTAATAGCCTAATCACTCCTCTCCGGGTTCATTATTTACTGCTCTCGCTCCACTCCTCGCTCACTGATATGAGAAACACTGCTCCGCGTCAAAAAAAAATTCACTAACACCTGACATAGTGACGTAGATTCAATGCTGACTCCGCGTTAAAATGCCAGCTGGGATGTCTATTGCCGTCATCATAACCTTCACATTCTTTCTGATTTGCGTGATCCATCTCTATCAAGCTAGGTAAATATGTTTAACATGTGAATTCTTGCTTAATATGCAGTAATATTACGGACAGTTGGCGTGAATTGTTCTCATGATGGAGCGGTCGTGGAGCACGTAAAAACCACGACGCGATCCGACTTTTAAAAAATCCGCTCCTCCCTCCATTCAGAATCACACCACTTGACTCCGCGCTCCGCTCCGCTCACATAGGCTACTCTTCGAGGGACGGATTTTTTTGTCCCGCGCCCGCCGGCTCCCGCAGAAATGAATGTATGTTATTTCGTCCCGCTCCGCCGCGACATTTGTGTTTTGTCCCCCACTCACGCCAGCAAAAGCCCGCATAAAAGTAACCTATACCCCGTGGGAAAACAGGTCTCTACTTCATCTCTTGGCTGCATGGAACAAACCCTTGCGCTAATTTGAAGAGTAAAGACGATCAGAGAAATGGTAACGGACTTGCGCGTAATGTATGACACATCGAGTCTAGGCAAGCTATTCCGCTATTAGTCCACTATTGATTCACAAACAATTCATGCTTTCGGGCTCTTTGATCCTTATATTTTTCCGTGAAATTTCAAAATATTTGCATAGTTGTCAAAATGAATGTCTTGTGAGTGTTTTATAATGAATGCTCACCCATAGAGGTGGATCTTGTAAGGCTCAGTGGTGTTTATGCACACATAAGCACCAGCATCAACAGATTCAGAATGAATTTGCTGTATTTTTCATTTGTATATTTTATAATGGATACAAACAGTAGATATTCTGTCAATCCAGTTCAAAACGACAGGTTTAGTGAGTGGAATCTTGGCATCTCCCTGTTGTTCTGTTTGGCAGGTTCACTTACTTATAATCAAAAGTACTCTGTAGTTGTAAAGAATGTCTGAATTAAAGAATTCAGGAGCTTTAAACCTGTATATGTATATTTATGTTAAAAAGTTAGAACTGAATAGAGGGTTTTCTTTTAAATTAAGCTTTAATTTAAAGTTTGTTTGTTTGAGTTTTTTCATAACATGCAGTAGAAGAATAAGGCAAAACAAATTTTATGGTTATTTAAAAAAGGTTTAAAACAATGAAATGAGGAAATGTCAGGCATAGGAGGGCCTTGCAAAATTGACCCGAGAAGGAGGTGGGCCCGGCGCAAAAAAGGTTGAGAACCCCTGACATACGTAACCTAGAGGCATTCCCTTCCAGGAACGTTGAGCTGCATCGAAACGCTATGGGAACGAGATACCCACGCCACCATACTGAAGAAGTGTCCCTGCCCAAGGGCGAGAGAATGAAGGAGCCAGGAGAGGCTCGGAAATCAAGGCCGAAGAATCTAGCGAAGGTTAGGGGCGTAGATCAACCCGCAGCATTACAAATCTCCTCCAGGGAAAGAACCGAGAAGAAAGCTGTCGAGGCAGATACTGAACGTGTAGAGTGAGCCTTGACTCCCAAGGTGAGGGGAGATCAGAGGACTCAAGGCTACCGAGATGGTAAGGAAGGCTTAGCAGCAGAGTGGCCTCTCCTCGGAGGTCCGAAACAGACCAAAGTTGGTCAGCCTTCCTCCACAGAGCAATTCTGTGGACGTATGTGTCCAGTGCTCACACTGGACACATACAATAAGCTTCTGCTGACCAGGCTCCCTAAGGGAGGAGGATGAAAAGCCTGCAGTACAACAGGGCATGGTGCAGCGGTGGGGACCTAGCCAGGTATCCCACCTAGGGATGGAGGCAACACAGGGCCTCTAGCACCACAGCCAGGTACCAGTAGGGACACGAGAGTGTACTGGAGGCCTCAACCTCAGCGCACCGTGGAGGAAACGTGTAACCAATGGGTGTCTACCCACTAAAGTGCCACCAAGAGGGGCGTGGTAAGCAGCTATGGCCGCCACGTAAACCTTTAGGGTGGAGTGGGTTAACCCGGCGGAGAGACGGGCCTGTAAGAACTCCAGCACTGTACCAAATGGGCAGTTAACTGGGTCAAACTGGCGGTCTCCGCACTAAGAAGTGTAAGGCCTCCACTTCAAGGCGTACAGTTTCCTCGTAGAGGGACCTCTGGACTGGAGGATGGTCTCAACAACCTCAGTTGAGAGACTGAAAGCTATGAACTGTGCTCTCTCAGAGGCCACAACACAACTTCTTTCCTGTGAGAGGAGATCCATCCTGATGGGAATCTCCGTGGACATCCGTCAAGAAGGGAAATCAGGTCTGAGAAGAAACTCGGCCTGGCCAGTATGGGGCCATAGACCGAAGTTGGACCTCGTCAAGGCACACTTTTGCCAAAACTCCCAGGAGCAGAACAATCGGGGAGGGCGTACAGATGTAGCCTCAACAACATCTGTACAAAGGCATCAAGTCCTAGGGTTAAAGACAAAGTGCTCAACAAATCTGCTTCACCGCATCGGGGTGAAGCATCAATTCCCCGGGCCTCGGCCCCTGCCTCAACAGGATGGCTGCTCCTAAATTGAGATGCCCAGGGATGTGAACTGCTCTTGGTGGAGGAGTTCCCCTGGGACCACACAGGAATCTGGTGCGCCACTGTGCCAGGGGTGCAGACACAGACCTCCCTGGTGGTTAAGTAAGAGACCACCGCTGTGCCGTCGGTGCGTGCCAACACATGGTGATCTCTTAGGTCTGGGAGAACATGTCTCAGAGCCTGAAACATGGCCAGCATCTCCAGGCAAAACAGTGCCACATGAGATGATGACCCCTCCATAGACCAAAGGCTGAGCGGCCACTCATGAATGCTCGTCAGCCAGTTTCAGCGCACCGCGGAGGAAACCTGTAGCTAATGGGTGTCAGCCCACTAAAGTGCCACCAAGAGAGGCGTGGAAAGCTACTATGGCCCCCACGTACACCTTCAGGGTGGAGTGGATTAACCCAGTGGAGAGACAGGCCTGTAAGAACTCCAGCACTGTACCAAATGGGCAGTTAACTGGGTCAAACTGGCGGTCTCCGCACCAGGAAATGAAGAGCCTCCACTTCAAGGCGTACAGTTTCCTTGTGGAGGGAGCTCTGGACTAGAGAATGGTTTCAACAACCTAGGTTGAAAGACTGGAAGCTATGAACTGTGCCCCCTCAGGGGCCACACCAACAACAACTCTGGGCGTGGTGGAGAATATGACCTTCCACCTGTGAGAGGAGATCCCAGGGGGAGCCGTCTAGGAGAGAAATCAGGTCCGAGAACCAAACTTGACCATATATATATATATATATATATATATATATATATATATATAGTGAGTCTCTCTGGGCTCATCAGCGTCGCCCTGGCAACAAACGCACCGCACCTTCACCTTCTCATCACGGGCTGATCGGTCACAGCTGCAGATCCTCATCAAGCGGCTAGAAAAGCCGCCACCGCTCACATTTCCACAGACAACTATCTCATGCTGAACGTGCTGGTACTAACCTTTTCTCTCTTGTCACCCAGAAGGCAGCAAGTGACCGACAGACCGATTGAGGCTAATTTCACCGAGCGACCTTGTTGTGTGATTTCTCACTAGTGATGGGTCGTTCTTGAACAATTCGTTCATTTTGAACAAATCTTTACTGTGACTCGAGAAGAACGAGTCGTCTCGGGGAGTGATTTGTTCAGTCGCGCATGCGCAATTGCGCAACTATGACCGAAGACTCGAGAGATTAACTAATCAATTCTGTTTCCGGCTCAGGCAGCATAGGTAAAGTGATGAACGAACGACTCGGACCCGAAGACTTGAAAAATGAATGAATCAATTCTCTTCCCAGCTCAGACTCCGTTAGTTAAGCTTATATGGGGTTGACACGTAATGAACGAACGACTCAAACAGAAACAGAAAATCAGATAGAAGTGAGGGAGCTAATCATGAAGACCTAGGTAAACAATGCATCAATCTTTTGTTTCTAATAGCTTATAGTTTTGTCTTGTTTGTAGTGTGATCATCGTTTGTATGAACAAGCAGTACATGTGTTATGAAAGTAAAACATAGCTTTTTAATTATATTTTGGTAAAATAAACGAAATGAACGAAATGACTCGAAAAAAGATTCGTTCATTTTGCTGACCGAGACTCAAAAGATCCGAGTCGGTAAAATGATCCGAACTTCCCATCACTATTTCTCACCCTGGACTGCACTCACAAGTGAATCTCAAGTTGTTTTGCGTGATAGTTAAATATATTCAAAATATGCTAAAAAAAAAAAAAAAAAATAATAAAAAAAATAATAATAATAATATATATATTTATTTATTTTATTTTAGTTAAATATATTCAAAATACGCTACAAAAATAAAATAAAATAAAATAAATAAATATATATATTATTATTATTTTTTATTATTATTATTTTTTGTAGCATATTTTGAATATATTTAACTATCACGCAAAACAACTTGAGATTCACTTGTGAGTGCAGTTAAACTTTTTATTAGGAACAAAAGTAATAAACAACGAAGTTACACCCTCACTTGCGGTCCTAAAAGAATGTTTCAAACAATTCTTAGTACTTATTTTATAAAGTCTATGCATACTTGATGAAGAAACAGAATGGCAATAACTAAGAAATTATATTCTAATACCATCAACCACAAAATTGAAAATGGAAAGTTATTTTGAATGAGCTGATAATAAAGAATAAGAAAGGACGCGTGTATATGTCTGCCAATGGGTCACTTCTCAATGACATTTACAGTTTTTTTTTTTTTACATATTTACACCTCAATGACACAATGACCTGGTATTGTCACACCCCCGGACTTTCATGTTGGTTTCTCCCATTTTCCCCCGTAGTTCTGAGTGTTTTTGGTTTCTCCCTAATTGTCTGCATCTATGTGTGTAATCAGTCTGTGTATTTAGTGTGTGTGTTTTCACTTCATTGCTGTCGGTCTTTGATGTTAAATGGATGTTTTCCCCTGGTGTTCCTGTGTCTGCCTGTATTCCGTTGGATTTATTAAATATACGTCTTTTTATTACATCGTTGTTCGTGTGTTCCTGTCTGATAGTGATGGGAAAATGAAGCTTTTCGAAGCACCGAGGCTTTCCCCTTTGTATCGTAAAAAGGTTCATAACTGAAAGCTTTTCAACACTTTGCACACTAATGACATCTTGTGGTTAAACGTGGAAAAAGTTTCCTTTGCGTCCCAGATCTCAAATTGATTTTGGACCGTTTCATCAAATACATAAATTTGTGCGACGAAAACCGTCAGAACATAAATAAATTAAAATCTAATTTTACTTGAATTAATCTGTAAATAAACTTTTTTTTTTTAGATAAAATTATGAAAGTATAAGCATGGTTTATGTAGGCATATATGTTCAAAGTAAATTAAGAATACTGTTAAATTGACTAATATTTTTTATTTAGTGCTTGTGAAGCAAGGATAATTACAAAATTAACATGCACAAAACTACACATGTACATATTTATTCGTATTATGATTTACTCTTAACAAAAAGTGAATGACACTTGAAACCTGCGCAAGGGGTTTGTGTTATTTGATTCAGAATATGAAGCAGTCACATGGTTGTGTGCGAAAACGAATCAAGCTCGGGTACAGTGCTTCACTGTGAGATGTTTCGTTTTTTTGATATAAGCTTCTAAGCTTTGGTGTCAAACATCACATCACTACTGATTAACTTCCGGCTTTGCTACTGTTCGGACGCTTTTGCTTACTGCTCCGACTTTTAGACTTTCCGACTGCTTAACTTTTCTCCGATTTTTCTAATATTTAACTTCAGCAGATCAGCACAGAGCTCAGACAACACATTTTTGATACAAACATCACGAAAAAAGGAGACTTTTTGCCTCCCACTGCCAGCAGTTTACATTCCGGAGACGGGAAAACACAGCTGCCTACTTTCAACAGACAAGAAAGAAAATGCCTCTTCTGGAATCTACTTGCTGCACAAACTGCCACAGACTTTTACAAAGGATCGTGGTTTTAGAAACAAAGTTACTTGCTGGATTTCCAAGACAGGCAGAACACACAGAAGATCATCATCACGGACCCCCCCTCAGCATACAGCCGGTGAGTCCTGTGAATCTAGTCAAAATCGAAAGTTTATAAATGTAGAGGAACAAGCCAAAACTGATCGACACACAAATCGATGGCACAAACAGGGAGCGAGACCCAAAGGCACTCGAGACATCAGACTATCAAGAGTATCTCATATTGCTGCGGTATCATCCTCTACTCCAGATATGGCTACGACAAGGCTTGCAAAAACTGGTGTTTTACCACCCCCTATACAGCTCGAAAACAGATTTGAAGCATTAATGAATGTGGGTGAGGAATCCCCAAATGTGACTGAACATGTATCATGTTAGCCAACTGCTAACATTGCAATAAACAGGCGTGCAAGGTCGAGCAGACAGCGGCACCTCAGCTCAGAGCGCAGCCGAGCCCAGGACTCTGATAGTGGGGGACTCCATTATCAGAAATATCAGTAGCAGAACTACAACTACATGCTGCTGTCCTCAAGCAACCGTCTCTGATGTGAACAAGGAACTTCGGAACATTCTAATGAAGCACAAGACTGCAAATCGAATCATCATCCATGTGGGAAAGAACGATATTCGGAAAGAGCAGTCAGAACTCCTCAGAATTTTGGTGAACTCATTGAAACACTTAGAAGACTTGAAATTCAGTCGTTCATCAGTGGACCACTCCCAGCAAGGGGAACTAACATGTTTTCACGGTTGCTCGGACTGAATACCTGGCTACAAAGAACCTGCCGTCTAAAAGGAATCAACTTCATTGACAACTTCAATCTTTTCTGGGGCCATAGACAACTGTTCAAACTGGACAGCCTTCACCCAAACAAACTTGGTGCGAGAGTGCTAAAGGACAATATCTATTTTTCACTCCGGCATCCTTCAGTAGAATGTGTGAGTCCACCCAACATGAATGGCACACACACACTTGGACAAAGTGACGACAGGACATCTTATCAGCTTCAGAGTCATCATGTGGCCAACACAACCAACAAGGACACTGACAATGCCACGCAGCCACAACAAGCACTGCTTATGGACACTTTCCTGGCTGAGCCCTGCTCACAGAGCTTATCACAGACAGACTGTGACGTACTACAACAGCTCCAAGACTCAACACCGAAGGATGACTTTCTGGTAAACAGTCAGGGAAGCCAGGACAACAACATATTCCAGCCACCGGAAACTCCAGAGCCAGAGCTCCATTCACCAAACACATTATCCCTCTCTCCAGCATCTACTCTTCTAAGCTTCTCACAGAAAATGGAGGAACTGGTATATGCTGGAACCAGACTCTCCCACTCTCTTGCTGCAAGTCCCCAGTTATCAACTAAAAAACGGCAGGCGCCACAACCACCAAAGCCTGTGGGCCCAGCTCACCCTCCTCCTCCTGTGAGAGCTCTCCGGCCGCTGCCACAACGTCAGGGCCCAAACCATCCTCCGTCTGCTGTGAGTGAACCAAAAACAACTGATAACAGCTCTCAGTGATATGTGTCGGGTCCCCGCTACGGTAGCAACAACAATCAGGAATGTTTACAAAACAAGCGGGAACCCAGTGTGCCTGTAGCTTTCCCTATTTCTGTTTTAATATGGGACAGAAAGTTTAAGGCCCTTTCAAATCGTACAGTTCACACATCTAATCTGAGGCTTATTAGGCATCAAACTAAGATTGCTCTAGAGACAAAAAGTCATGCCATCAAGCTAGCATTTTTAAATGTTCGCTCACTAAAAAATAAATCACTTCTGATCAATGATTTTATAACCACAAACAACCTGGATTTCATGTTTTTAAATGAAACATGGTTAGAAGACAACTCTAGTGCAACAGTCCTAAATGAAGCAGTTCCTTCTAACTTCACTTACATGAATGTCTGCAGAGCTGTTAAAAGAGGTGGTGGTGTAGCTGCCCTATTTAAAGATGTCTATGAATGCAAACAAGTGTCATTTGGTCAGTACTTGTCTTTTGAATATCTAGGGATTTTACTGAAAGGTGCTCCACGCATTCTGTTATATCGCATATCATTATTTACAGGCCCCCAAAATACTCTCCAGCCTTTGTTGAAGAGTTCACAGAACTGCTATTAATGTTTTGTTCAGAGTTTGACTGTTTTGCTGTTGCAGGGGATTTTAATGTTCACATAGACAATGCAGAAAGCAAAACTACAAAAGAACTTATAACGGTTTTGAACACGTTTGACGTGATTCAGCATGTGCATGGGCCCACACACAATCGTGGACACACTCTTGATTTACTCATCAGTAAGGGTCTAAACATTTCATCCACTGTTATCAAGGATGTAGCACTGTCTGATCACTTCTGTATTTTCTTTGATATATTGATCTCTGCTACCACTGAATCTAGATCTGTCTCTGTCAGAAAGAGATGCATTAACGATAACACTAGTGTGCTATTTATGAAGGCTATATCTTCAATGCCAAGCATTTCTGCAGACTCTGTTGATCTTCTCCTGGAGTCCTTTAACTCAAAAGTTAAGAATGTAATTGATGACATCGCACCTGTAAAAATCAGAATTTCTGGCGAACAGAAATCGCCGTGGAGAAAATCAATAGCAGTACAGAGTATGAAAAGACAATGCAGAAAAGCTGAGCGGATGTGGCGGAAGACAAAACTTGAAATTCACTATAGCATCTATAAAGACAGCCTTCATGCTTTCAATGTTGAACTAGGTAAAGCTAGACAAACATTCTTCTCGAACCTTATAAACAGCAACTTGAACAACACTCGCACTCTTTTTGCTACCGTTGAGAGACTAACAAACCCCCTTAGTCAGATCCCTAGTGAACTGCTCTCTGACAGAAAGTGCGATGAGTTTGCTTCCTTCTTTTCTGAGAAGATCAATAATATCAGAAAGACAATTAGCACAGCCTCAAGTTATGCAGAGGTCAGACAGATTCGACCGCAATTTCAAAAAGAAGTCATTATGTCTACTTTTGAAGCAATTGATAGCAACATTTTGGAAGAAACAGTAAAGCACCTCAAATCGTCAACCTGCCACCTTGACACACTTCCCACATCTTTTTTCAAAAGTGTGCTTAACTGTTTAGAAGCAGATCTTTTAGAAGTGGTGAACACCTCACTTCTTTCTGGGACTTTTCCAAACTCCCTGAAAACTGCAGCTGTTAAGCCCCTTCTGAAAAAGAAAAATCTTGATAACACCATACTGAGCAACTATAGACCAATATCAAATCTTCCTTTCATAAGCAAGATTATTGAAAAGGTTGTTTTCAATCAGCTGAATCACTACATAAACTCAAATGGATACCTGGACCATTTCCAATCTGGCTTCAGACAACATCATAGCACAGAGACTGTGCTCATAAAGATAATAAATGATATTCACCTAAATTCAGATTCTGGCAAAATATCAGTGCTGGTACTACTAGATCTCAGTGCTGCGTTCGACACTGTCGATCATAACATTCTTTTAGATAGACTGGAAAACGTCTCAGGTTACGTATGTAACCCTAGTTCCCTGAGGACAGGGAACGAGACGCTGCGTCCTGGTTCAGGACACTATGGGAACTGCCTTCAGCGTGACCGGTTCTGAAGCTCTTATAAAACAACGGCAATGAACTTGAACTTGACCGGCGCCAGCCCATGACGTCATTAACAAGGCGCCTACTAGTATAAAAGGGCGCTTGTGAATAAATCAACCATCTTTTTGTCTGACGGAGACATAAGTGGGGCCCGAAGCATGGCTACGAGATGCAGCGTCTCGTTCCCTGTCCTCAGGGAACTAGGGTTACATACGTAACCTGAGACGTTCCCTTCTGGAGGGAACTCTACGCTGCGTCTAAAGTGGTTTTCCTCTTCTTCAGTTGAAGAAACATTTTTGAGACTTGGATTTTGTTACCAAAAGAATAGACTTTATTGCCGAAACAATCAAGCCGAGCAAACTATGAGAACAGGCTGTGCAGTCTGGTCATAGAGAACTAACTTAGCTTTGTCGAGGCAGGGTTTTTATACCTGCCTTCTCACGCACACATGTCAAACTAAATTCTTGGGGGTCCTGGTATTTACCATTATTATAAACAGATGTTCTTCTCCACCATGGACTAGCTAGAGGCCCCTAACATAACAAATTCTTCCTACCCTTGCCTCTCTAGTGGAACACGGCCTAGCTAGTGGGCCTCAACATATATTTTGTCTAATGTCAAAACAAACCATATAGCTTCATCATACGAGGTCCACCATATGTGACTTTTGCAATGTCTGCACATTCCAATCTCCTGTAGGCCCGTACACACCCAGAAAGTTACATGATTATAATAGTGAAATAACTTGATGCATATATGGCTATAATCACGTTGATTATACTTGATTCTGATTAATAACAATCTTCTTCACGTCCTGGTTCAGGACACTATGGGAACGATATACCAACGTCGCCATGCTGAGGAGCAAGTGAACAACTGACTGGAAAGAAGGAAGATCACTCCCCACTACCAGCGAGAATCGCTTGGGCCGACGTCACGGCTAGCCCGGCTACCCAAGCACTGAACTCCTCAGAGTGGAGGCCTGATGCTTCTAAGCGAGAGTAGGCCTAACTACACTCACCGCTAGAGAAAGTAGTGAAGCTTACTCTTAAGTCTTCATATTAAGCGGGGGTTCTGAAGAGCAGAGGCTCAGAAAGACCCTCTAGGTGAGAGGAAGCCTAGCAACACTCTGTGCTTGCGGAGAACTCTGGGAGTGGAGGCCAGGGACCTAACTACACTCAACACTGGGAGGTGATTATGAGGCTCCAAGAACCTAAGCAATAGAACCACCTAAGTGGAGTTCTCAGGAGAGTGGAGGCTTCTACCAGAAGACTCTCAGATGAGAGGAAGCCTAGCGACACTCAATCCTATAATAACGCTGTCCGGAGTGGAGTTGGAAAAACCCAGGGGTTTTTAGAACCAACTCTAGAATGGGAACGGGGAAATACTGCGTAACCCATACCTTTACAGGTTTTTAGAAAGAGCCCTACTGTAGGAGGGATCTCTATATTCTTGAAGTGCCCAAGATTTCTCGAGTATGCACTTACCACCCTAAGTGGATTCTAGAAAGTGCTCAGAGTATCCTGTGAGCACTCGCCACTACTGTGGACTTGAGAAGGTGCCCAGAGCATAGCGAGGGAAACACCTAGATCATAACAGGCGGCAGCGAAGCCTGGAAATGGAGCTTTTCGGAGAAAGAGTCCAAAGTCCAAAGACTATTGAATTTTCTTGGAAACCTGACAACGCTGGTCCAAAAGCTCTTAAGAGTGGAGGTCTCAAACGTCATAGGAGACCTTACTACACTCATGGTGACTTTTCTTTCAAATGCAGAAGCGGAGCCTGACCACGCTCGATCCACCAGCTCTTTATGAGTGGAGGCCTCAAAAACTCAAAGGTGAGGAGAGACCTGGCTACACTCATGCTTGAAACCAAACACGGAGCTTCCGGGGAATGGAGGCCTTCATGGAGACTCTCAAATGAGAGGAAGACCTGACAGCGCTCAACCCCCTAGCCCTACAGAGTGGAGATCCCACACCAAAATATTCAGTGAGGGGAGATCTAACTACACTCACGTCCGAAGATACTAGAAGCGGAGCTTCAGGAGAACGGAGGCTTCACGTGGAGAGGAAGCCTAACAACGCTCAAACTCCCAGCTCTAAGGAGTGGAGATCTCGCCCCAAATTACATCAGTGAGGGGAGACCTAACTGCACTCACACTCCACAGCACTGGAAGCGGAGCTTCTGGAGAACGGAGGCCTCACCACAGGGGAGGCCCGACCACGCTCAATCCGCCAGCTCAAGAACTCTAAAGTGAGGAGAGACCTGGCTACACTCACGCTTGAGGGTACTAGAGACGGAGCCTCCGGGGAACGGAGGCCTTACAGAGCCTCTCAGAATGAGAGGGAGACCTGACAACGCTCAACCTCCCAGCTCTAAACAGTGGAGATCTCACACACAAATACTCAGTGAGGGGAGATCTAGCTACACTCACGTCTAAAAGTACTTGAAGCGGAGCTTCAGGGGAACGGAGGCTTCGCAGAGACCCTCAAACGAGAGGAAGCCTAGCAACGCTCAACTTCCTAGCTCTAAGGAGTGGAGATCTCACCCAAAATATTTCAGTGAGGGGAGACCTAACTACACTCACGCTTGGAAAAGGTGCTAGAAGTGGAGCTTCCGGGGAACAGAGGCTACAGAGGACTCTCTAGAATGAGAGGAGCGCCTGCAAATGTCCACAACCTCAGCTCTTAGGAATGGAGGTCTTCTCACCCATACGTATCGTGAGGGGAGACCTAACTACACTCACGCTCCAAAGCACTAGAAGCGGAGCTTCTAGGGAAACGGAGGCTTCACCGAAACTCTATAGTGAGAGGAAGCCTAACAGTGCTCAAACCTAACAGACGCTCAAGGAGTGGAGATCTCACTCAACATACTCTTAGTGAGGGGAGACCTGGCTACACTCAACGCTTCCGATCTAATAGTCCCTAGTGAGAGGTGCTCGAGAGTGGAGGTCTCAAAATGGAAATCCCCGTGTGGGGAGACCTGACTACACTCAATGCTACAAGTACGTGAACGCACATCACAGAGTTCAGTAGAGTGGGGCTTCAATTCTGGAAGAGAGAGCCTAACAATACTCGGCTTTGACAGTGGGGTCAAAGCACAGAGCACAGTAGTTAGCGAGGCCTACAGCAGGCCTACCAGCTAAATACCGCGAGTATGTACTTGTAAGCGGAGCACTGCGGGGAGCAAAGGCTGCAACAGGACGGTTCTCAGCGAGAGAACACGTCTAACCGTTCTAGGTCTAAACCATAGGGAAGACCGATCGCTCGACCTACATCATGGTGCCACTAGGCAAAAAGGAGGTCTGATCAGCAGCAGCGAAGAGCAGAGGCTTCTATAGAAAAGACTCTCAATCAAGAGGAAGCCTGCAGCACCCTGACAACGCTCACCGTGGCAGGAAAATCTAGGAGTGGAGGTCCTAACCAACAGAACTCATAAATAATGAGGGGAGACCTACTACACTCAACCCCAAACTAAACGCTATCTGGACAGAGCTGTAAGCGCCTAAACAGGGTTCAAGGTGAAACCTGGAGATCCAGACCGAGGCTTTCGCCAAAGAAGACCTACTTGGGCTTTTCCTGAAGAGCGAGGCTCACGAGAGCCTACCAGCTACCAAAAACTGTCCGAACCTGATAGAACTGTGGGATATCGGCCTAGACAAGAACCTCCATAGAGGGAAATGTTGTTAGTGCAACTCTCAGAGAGAGGAGGCCTGAAGAAATCTTCACGCTTGGGGTATTAAACTTTCCTCTCTCACTAAAGAAACTCTTTTTCTTTCTCTTAGACAGGGCCCTGGGGAGCGGGGCCTTCAATGCACTGACTCATAAAGAAAAGCCGCCCACACGCTCAACCCTAGGTTGCTCCTATCTATTTAAGAAAGAGGGTGGGGAACCTACCCAACTCTCCCGGTCTTCACACTCGGATAAGCGGAGTCTGAGGGACTCTTACCACGGGACGGGGTAGATAGCCACCCCCAAAGGGTGGGTGAACATGCGTATGCAGGTTTGCCACATCAAGCTCGAACAGCGGAGGCTCCAGGCGGCATTTAAAAACACTCTCACTAGAGAGAGGGAGCCTAACAACGCTTTAACCCCACAGGAGTCAACAGAAGTGGAGGTCTATACACTATCTCAGAATGAGGGGAGACCTGGCTACACTTAACACTCGGGGACAGAGGACTCAAATTAAGGAGTCTGAACTAAGTCTCACCCAAGTGGAGCTGGAAGACAAACACATACATACATACATATAACACCCACATATGTCAGCCGAGCGAGCGCGAGGGGCAGAAGGAGGGGACCTCAGGTAGCCGATTCCCGCCTGCCTTGACACCTGCGTTGGATCGTTTCCCTGAGATCCCGCTTCCGATGCCGCGCATCACGCCTCCTCTGGGACCTACTCCGTGGTGGTGGAGGGCCTCGAGTGGCCACACTAGCCACCTGGCCCTGCCTCCGGTCCGAGGACCGGGACGTGCCAGGCTGTCCACGGTGTTGGGGTGCGGGCGTGGACGGCGAGGGATGAATGATTTAAATGCTGCTGAGCGCGCCTTCGCCTCCCTGAATTTCTTGACCACCGTCTCAATGGACGTGCCGAACAACTCAGAAGGCGAAACCGGTGCATCGAGGAGAAAACGCTTCTCTTTCCCCCCGATGTCCGTCAGGTTCACCCACAGATGCCTCTCCGTGGCCACCAAAGCAGACATAGCGCGACCAACCGCGGTCGCCGTCTGCCTGGTGGCCCTCAGAGAGAGATCCGTGGTGCGGTGTAGCTCAGTCATCTCCTCTGGGGAAAGCCCCATGCCCTGGTCCAGATCTTTAAGTAGATCGGCCTGGTATGCCTGCAACACCGCTACAGTGTGCAGGACGGCACCGGCCTGACCCACTGCCGTGAATGCCCTGCCGTTCAGCCGCGATGTCTCTTTAAGCAGCTTAGTCAGCAGGGTTGGAGCCGTGAGTGTCGACGTCACTCCCAGCGAAAAATACGCCCCCAGGGTATCTTCCACCGGGGGCATCGACAGGTACCCGTGCTCGCGCACTCCCTGGACATCAGCATAGTTAACATGCTGATGCCTGAAAATGCGGGCCGAGAAAGGTTTATCCCATGCCTTTTCGACCTCAGCATTGAGGTCAGAAAGGAATGGGAGGCACAAAGGAGGTGGCCGGACATGGCCAGGAAGATATATCTCTCATCGAGCCGGCCGTGAGAGACCTCTTCCTGCGCGCGCCGCCACGGCAGATCTAATCTCGCGGTGGCGCGCCCCATGACGTCCATAAACTCCTCATACGTGGGGCAGGTGGGCTGGACGGGCTCAAAAGACTCATCTTCGCCCATCTCAACCTCTTCCTGCTCGCCCTGGCTAGCAGCCAACAGAGCACTCGCCGCTGGATCCGAGGATGTGAGAGAAAACACATCCTCCTCCAGCAGCGCGCTCTCGTCTCCCGCTGACGAACGCAAGAGACGCACGCCTCTCTCAAACTCGTCAGCGAGCTCCACTTGCGAACCCCACGATCTCAGCCACGGGGCAGCCTCGGCTGCCGCGGGACCAGAGCCTCGTGGTGCAAGTGAATGTCCCAATTCCCTCGAGAAAAGGGACAAACGAGAGCGGAGCTTTTTGAGAGAAAAGCCCTCACAATGCACGCACTCCGTCCCCTCAAGGACGGAGCGCGCGTGCTCTTCCCCCAAACATATCACGCACAAACTGTGTGAGTCATCCGGTGTCAGACTCCGCGGACACGGATCAGCACACTTTCTAAAGTTTTTCTCTCCGGGCATTGCCATCGTACTCACACTTAGAACAAGGTGATCTGAAGAACAAAAAGAGGGTTGATGTATTCACAAGCGCCCTTTTATACTAGTAGGTGCCTTGTTAATGACGTCATGGGCTGGCGCCGGCCAAGTTCAAGTTCATTGCCATTGTTTTATAAGAGCTTCAGAACCGGTCACGCTGAAGGCAGTTCCCATAGTGTCCTGAACCAGGACGCAGCGTAGAGTTCCCTCCGGAAGGGAACTGGGTCGGGCTTTCTGGGATGGTTCTAAATTGGTTCAGGTCATACTTAGAAGGAAGAGGTCATTATGTGAGTATAGGAGAACATAAGTCTAAGTGGACGTCCATGACATGCGGAGTCCCACACGGCTCAATTCTAGTGCCGCTGTTGTTCAGCTTGTATATGCTCCCACTAAGTCAAATAATGAGAAAGAACCAAATAGCATATCACAGCTATGCAGATGATACCCAGATTTACCTAGCCTTATCGCCAAATGACTACAGCCCCATTGATTCTCTCTGCCAATGCATTGATGAAATTAACAGTTGGATGTGCCAAAACTTTTAACAGTTAAACAAGGAGAAAACAGAAGTCATTGCATTTGGAAACAAAGATGAAGTTCATAAGGTAAATGCGTATCTTGACACTAGGGGTCAAAGAACAAAAAATCAAGTCAAGAATATGGGTGTGATTCTGGAGTCAGACATCAGTTTCAGTAGCCATGTCAAAGCAGTAACTAAATCAGCATACTACCATCTCAAAAACATTGCAAGAATTAGATGTTTTGTTTCCCGTCAAGATTTGGAGAAACTTGTTCATGCCTTTATCACCAGCAGGGTGGACTATTGTAATGGTCTCCTCACCGGCCTCCCCAAGAAGACCATTAGACAGCTGCAGCTCATACAGAACGCTGCTGCCAGGATTCTGACTAGAACCAAAAAATCTGAGCAGATTACATCAGTCCTCAGGTCCTTACACTGGCTACCAGTTATGTTTAGGATAGATTTTAAAGTACTTTTACTTGTTTATAAAGCATTCAATGGCCTAGGACCAAGGATTGAGCTTTTGAATGACCAGCATCAGCAGAATCATCTAAGGTTTTATCTTCTCTTTCACACACCGATCTATCTCCCATTTTAAGTGATGTCCTTTGGCTGTTTACGTTTTTATACTTATTTTTCTGCTGATGGCCCACGCCCCCCCTGCAATACTCGTGCGCCCCCCAGTTTGAGAACCACTGAGCTAATTATATGTAAGTGCAAACTCGTGGAACACTTTCAGGGGTATCTCCTCATCCATCACAGGTGTGCAGCATCCACCTGGACTTTTTTATTATTATAAATTATGTTCCCTGTGTAAGTGTTTATGCTTGAGGGCAAACAAAGTTACAAAAATGTGTATTTAATTCCTAAATAATTGAGATTTCCATCAAGAAATTGCCTACAGATGATTTTATTTATCACTTGATTTTGAAACAAAGAAATTATGGTTAATCTAAGCAAAGTAACACGCAAAAAGTAAAATCAGATTAATATCAAGTTACCTTTTGTTGAAAAAAATATCTTGTAGTTAAACTAATTTAAATAGTATTACTAATGCTTACAAATACTGTTTTTCTAATACTGCTTTGCAAGTCTATTATAGTCTAATGAATAAAAATGTTTTCTCTCTTTAAATAGACTTGCTTATCTTATATTGTTTTGTTGTGTAATGTTATGCTAAGAAAGTAGAAAAATAAATGCATATATTTGTTATATTCAACTACTTTAAACAAGGATTTATAAACTCCATTAACTATTAAAGTGGCTGCATAAGTTAAGATTTAAGAAGCATGTGACTGATTTGTCTCTGTGTTTTATGGCTTGTGACACCATTCTTGGATTTTTAACGTGTATGTTTTATTTAGTAATTTTTTATTTGTTTATTTCCTTTTTTGAGGATGGCCTTTGAGGCATCTGTCGACATGGGAAGCAGCGGAGCTTTATGTGAGGACATAAATAATCCTTGCAGGGAATCTGAGCTACAGAAGATGTATGACAAATTAAAAATACAAATGCTGTCAAAGTAT